>NW_012026802.1:543726-591527 GCF_000956235.1 Wasmannia auropunctata
ATTTTAACAATTTTCAATAAAATGACGTTTTAATCGGCCATATTGAATCGGCCACTTTTAAATAAAATTACGATTTTTTAGAAAATAGTAATTTATCTTTAAGATGAGCCCAGAAAGAAGTCTATGTCTTTATGTTTCTGGAAGATATATGAATTTTTAATCATTGGGGAAAAGAGGCTTCAACGCAGGTAACACGGCAATTTTAAGATAGGATGTGAAATGTGTTCTCCAGGGATATGATTCAAAAGCTAAGAAGACAATCGGTGAAAGCTTCTGGTATTAAGGGTAAATTAGGTCTTGGTAGCAAACCGAACACGTACCGTTCAAGATCGTTTATTGTACCTTCACCCACGCCAGAACATCATTTAGAAAGTCCGGAAGATATGAATACGGAGATTAATTCAGCCAATTCAGCTAGTTATGAAAGCAGTCCTAGGAGCGGTCCCAGTCGGTACGCATTTATATGTTTATTTTTTAAAAACTAGATTTTTTCGAATTTTTTAATTAAAAACTCATATATTAAATATTTAAATGTGTTAAATTACATGTGTAATTTAAAAATTTTGTTGTTATATAGGTCAGCTTCTTTGCGAGTAAGAGGGCTTGGAGGACCACGAGTTACTTTTAGTGACACACATACAATGTGCAGGTATGGCTGAAATCATATTAGTAATAAAAAATATAAATTAATGTTTATAATCTTTGTCAGGCAATCATCTCTACCTAGCGCCAGTTCTGATTTGAGTTTACCAGAGGGAGAATTAGAATGGCCAGAGACTATCGAGATAGAAGGAGAAAGAGTTGAATTGAGAAAAAAAAATAGAGATATCAGTTGTACATCTAGTTACGACAGTATGGAGGGAAAGTATGTACTCTCCATAATTTAGATAATTATAACATATATATTTATAAAATATACAAACTAAATACACACATTATATTATATTTTCTTTGCAGTGCACCATTACTTGATTCATTTGGAAAAGAACAAGCTTCATCGACTTCTTCTCCATTTATTACATCCCAGAAAACTCAAGAACCTAACATAGATTTTGAACTTGATGTCAAAGTTTTAATTAATAGCGGAAAATGTGTGTTACACACAAAAGATCCAGGGAAAGAAGATGAAATTAAACTGTAAATATATGCATAACATAGATAATATATTACTTAATGGCTTAATAATTTTAACGATTTTTCAAAGATATTGAAAACGCATATTTCAATTGATCTAATTATTAAAAAAAAGAAAGGATAAATTTGAATAAATGTCTATTGTAAATTAAATTTTTTTTAATTTAATACTTTTTAAAATATAATTTCATACAATAACATTTTTATGTGACAAATGTCTTTTTTTCTTTACAGCTTGAGTAGAATGAAGAAAGAAAGATCATGTTCCGGTGGTACATTCGAATTTCAACCTGGCAGTCCAAGTAGTAGCAGAAAACATTTAAATAGTAAAGAGAAGCCGTCGACAACTAGTACATCTCGATTGAAATATTTGCAGCATACAAGCGTGCCTTTAGTGGATTTAACAATTTTTCATATTCCTGGTTTAGATGTTAAGGTAAAACTTAACATTTTATCTATTGATGATTCTATATTTTTCAAACAGTAATATAAAGACAAAACTATTTTGCAGGTTCATTACGAATCCAAGACTCTTCCAGAAGAATCATTATCTCCTCGCGTATCTGCTGAGAACAGTTTATTAAATCCAATTACAATGACAGTGTTTAGAAAATCTAGTACTAAAAAAGCTAGCCTGTTTGCTTGGATGACTCTTCAAAGCATTCCAGAGGAAACTATTATTAGTCCTCACATTCTTGAATTTTTAGAGCAAACTTTAGAGCCAATTCCGAGTAAGAATAATTTCCAGAGTAACGTGCAAACGAATGCTGGCTTTCTGTTAGAAAATACAGAAAACACATCATGGGCTGCCACTGCTGCAAATAGCAATTATGTTTATGCCAGTTTCCCCGTTGATGTCATAGTATACTTCCATATGCAGCCATCTACATTTAGGTATCAGACATTATATTTTATTTAAAAAGTTTCAGGAAATCATTTACATTTATTATAATAAATTCAATCTTTTTATAGATTTTCATGTTTACCAGTTTCACGAGTGGAATGTATGCTACAATTACCATCTCTCGATATCGTATTTTCATCAAAACGTGCTGAGGAAGAGTTAATAGAATTTCGGGAGTTTAAATCACAACCAACGGGCAAGGAAATAGGTTCAGCTACCGGTGGATTGTCTGTCACAGGTTGTTTAGCGGATTTTTCCGTTTATATCTTTCATCCATATGGTGGCGGAAAGAAAACAGGACTAAAAGAAGCACAATGGTCGCCTTTATCAGACAGCGAGAGAAAAGATTCGTTAAGCATTAACGTCGAATTTGTGAAATTTCATTTGTCAAGAAGCAGGAAGTTGAATTTTCAAAGCGAACAGCTTAAGAAGCATTCAGATTCTGGTCGTGCTGTCATACGATTTTCAAGTACGTATATAATGCAAATCGAAATGTCGAACATAGTTTATTATAATTATGGATATGTTAACAATTGTTTTAAAAAAATTTCTTAATGTAATATTAATTTTTTTTAGCAATTATTGATATTGGATCGGCCTCGTTTAAATACGACATGCGTCGATTAACAGAAATTCTGGCATTTCCAAAGGCTTGGTATCGACGTAGCATAGTAAGACGCTTGTTTCTGGGAGATTTAAGTTCAGGCACCGCATATTCCGAAGGGGATGGAAGTCCGTTAAATCAAGAGGAAGCAGTTATGGGTAGCTCCTTACTGAAACATTACGATAGGCATGATCCATTATCAAAAGGCACATCCGAAAGAAGTCCCATATTAAATCGAGAAAAGTTGAAATTAACCTTGGAAAATGATATGCCAAGACCAACGCGATTGAAAGGTAAACGGCTTTCGTAATTCGCGCGGTTAGCAAAAGTAAATTTAAAACTTATATTAAATGTTATTTTCATATCAGATATTGGGAGAGGATGGAGCTTTACCTCGGACAAGCAAGTGTCGTCCGAGGTCAAATTAAGAGAATCCGCGTGGGAGACATTGGTGTTATTTGCAGTGAATTTTACACGTCTAAATGTCCATATGAATATGGGTAATGTAATGGGCAATGTTAGCTGGATGACAAAGGATTTCAGATCAGATGGAAGACTGTCTATTGGCAGCACAGGACATAAAAATTTGTATATAGGCATTGGCTTAGGGGGATCGAGTTTAGATGCGAAAGGTGGCATAGTTGGTGGGACAATTGAATTAAGTAGAATTGATACTTACAGTGAGTTTTTTAATAATTAGATTTGTGTAAATTATCGATAAATTATCATAGAATTTAATCTATGTTTCTTTACGCATAGTACACATTCGAGAAGAGCCTGGGATAGAACCTGATCATACAGTGGGATTGAAATTATTTGCATTAGAATTACGATTGGATTATATGGGAACAAGTGTGCTAATGTCTCGAGTGTCTTCGTTGGACGTTACTCTTAGAGACGAATGGAAAATTAACCGTAGTAGTAGTGGCGATGCTTTCATGCCAACCCGAAGGTATGTTTCAGTCCTATTCAAGTTAAATGCATCGCTTCAATGAAATAAGCAAGGAGACACAATTTTATTTTATCAAAATTTAACATTAAAAAGCATAAATATATATGAAAAATATTTATATAGGCCCGCTATCATTTTTATGCATGGTGACTTGGGTTGGGATCAATTACAAATTATGATCAGCAAGTCAACAACAGCCGATTTGCTGAAAATGTTTTACAAACTGGATGAGTTTTTCAGTCAACAATTTAAGAGTAGCAAACGTGTATTTAGTTCGTTACAACCAAAGCATCAAAGAATGAATAATAGTAGCATCAAGAAAAGGCAACAAAAGAAGAAATCTGCTATTGACGGTAAATTCAAAAAACTGTCCTGTTATTCACATGTGAAAATTGTGATGCTAATTACAATTTATCGTAGGAGGTCCGTGGAGTTTAAACCAGACTGCGATATCAGACGCTAGACATCATAGACATTGGCAAAGAGTATTAACTCAAGTAGCTGGTCTTCAGTTAGGAAGCTTAAGATTTTCTTTGCCGTCGACCGGTACCGTCCTTGGTGGTACAATGGAACTTCATGGCTGTAATATTAGCTTAGCATGTTTCCACGGAATTAATTTCAAAAGCAAAAGCTGGGCTTTGTTCTCATTAAAAGAGCCCTGTATAAGTTTCGCCACAGAAGCTCAAGAAATTCCGAGTGTTGAAAGTAATTATTATTAAACAATCATCATGGATTATATATTTTTATATCGATATAATTTATTATAAATTCATTTTTTTTTTACACACAGCCCCTAACATGTACGACGTTCACGTTGTACAGACGCTAACCATCAGTCTGGGTCATCAACAAGAACAACATGCAAGACATCATTCCATGGCTACCGTGTGTAGATTAAGTCGAAGCGTTTTATTTCCACCGCAATTTAAATCTCTGCAAGAATGGTTTCATTATGCATTTGCTAGTAGTGAGATTGATGGTATGTATCAAATAGTAAATTTATTTTTATTTATTATTTTTTTGCTTCTATAGAATTACACATGTTTATCTATTTTCCTCTTTTATTGTGCGTAGCGGTAGACAGATTTCCATGTGTCGAGCGGGATAGAGTGGACAGTACATCTGACGGCAGCGCATCACGTGGAAGGAGTACATCTGCAACGTCTGGCAAGTTGCAAGAGCACTCACACACACGGGAAGTGATATTTGCTTTGCCTTCGTTGCAACTGCATCTAAAAACTGAACATTTACAAACCGCTAGAACACCAGACGTTATAGGTATGTAAATTGAAAAAGAAAAATTAATTTTTCGAGCGATCACTGCTTTGTTGAAATATACGTTTATGTAAATATTAATTTGTTAATATGTTTTTATACAAATCAATCACGTTGTATAACTTTCTGTGAGATAAGAGAATAAGCTAAATATGCTGATGTGCAATAGACGTGCTCTAATGGTACAACATACGTACTGTGGTTTTCTTTGTTATGAAATTATATTGATAAATGTACAAATCCTTTTATGTTAAATCACTAAGCACAAAGCATAATATTACATGTCTTTCCACTGTGCTAATTGTTCTGCAATTGGTTCTTTCGTATATTTTTAGGACTTCCTAAGCATATTTTATATAGTAAGTATGGAATGAAGTGTATTACGTTAGGAATGATAAAAGACGGTAGAATATTTAGTGTGCTTTACATGTTTAAATAAACGCTTAAGCAATATCTGTTAAATTATTAGAGTTTTTTATACTTGTGTTTCGTTCAATAAAAAATCTTCAAATCTTTACATACACATACACAAATAATGTAATGACGAATAAATTAAAATTTGTAGTTTTTTTCAATAGCTTAAGCTACAATATTATGTTATAATTCAGCATAATAATGAATAACGAAGAGTATTCATTTATTTAAAAATTTTCATAATTATTAATATAAACAACTAGTAAGCATGGCAAATTAGCTTTACTACTTACAATTAGATGTAACTAAAAGTATGATATATTATTTCATAAATAATTTTGTAACATAAACAGAGTGAAGTTACATAAACATTAATGTAACTTCACTAACGTAGTAAGTGTAAAAACGTTCAATCAGTCTTAAAATTTGTCGAAACGTAATTATTGTGTTGTTATTATTCCGATTTGCAGGCGAAAAACCATTAGTTGAATGCAGCTTTATAACAGAATTTGAAGATCATATATTTGTTACCGTCGATGCAGAAGCCTTTTTCTTCCTACATGATCTCATTACGTCATATGTGAAAGAAAAGGAAAGAGTAGTAAGAGCTTTATTGAAAATATATTTGAAATAACTTTAAAAATTTGAATTTTTTACCTATTTAAAAAAAAAAAGAACCTTATTCTTATGAAATTTCCTGCATTGCAGCATACAATGCAGAATATGGGTGCAAGAGCGCACAGTCCCGATCCACAAGAAAGAAAAAATATAAACACAGTTAATATATCTAGCATATCTGTTATTGCCGAGGACGAGAAGAAACGCAAGCAATTTGATCCGGCTGAAATGTTTATAAAAGATTGGCGATCGTACAGATGTAAAACGTGGCATTTAGAACCGACAGTAAGGTGAGTTATTTCTCAAATATAGTTTCTTCGAAGTTATCTAAGATAATAAAGATAATCACGAATTTCTCAATGTGTCAAGGCTACTCTCGTGGGCTGGCAAAAGTATAGAACCTTACGGAATCGATTATATTCTTCAAAAATTGGGATTTTCCCATGCACGCACGACGATACCAAAATGGATACAACGAGGATTTATGGACCCTCTAGACAAGTTACTCGCCATTCTTATGTTAAGAATGGTATTAGCCGTTCGTGAAGAATCCTCAGATGAACAAAAAGAATATAAAAGAGAAAAATAATACCAAATTGACTTTTTTTAATAATATACATATGATCTCGTGATAGGTATATTACAGCAGTGCAATAACTGGTAAGAAAGACTTATACACATCAGTGTTACTTAAGATGCGATAAAGTTTATGCATAAAAAGTAACAAGCCTATGTATAAATTTTTTTTAAATGTTTGTTTAAAGTAATTAGATTCTCTGATGTAGTAATGTAATTATAAAAAGAACCATAGTGGTTGATAATAATCGTTCTTGGTAAAGAACTATGAAACTTATATTTGTAAAACTAATGTCCAGTGTAATTAATAAAACGTAATAACAGGTATCCAAATAACTAAATATTACTAATATACATGAAGCATGTATAGTTTTTTTTACTAGATATTATTTTTTATTTTAATTAAGAGAGAGAGAGAGAGAGAGAGAGAAAGAGGAGAGTAGAGTATTAGATTATATCTTAATATATACTTTAACTATATTCTTATAGTATTTCAAGATTCTCTGATGCAGTAATATAGAATTAATCACTCAATTTGATTTATATAGTTGTTTTTCTGTTTTTTAAATTGCAAAATGTCATATGTTCAATCTGCAAAACACAGGATCTATTAAAGAACAATTTTTTATGTGCAAATATGTAAAAAAAAATTTTTTTTTTAAAATAGAATGTAAAAGAATTTAGTGCGATTGTGATGTTTAATATTATTTTATTGTGTGTTATTCATAATACGTACGAATTTGTAAATTATATTCAATTCTATAATATGAATTGTACATATACTTCGTAAAGATTCAGACTGTAAAATGTGCGCAATCTGTGATTTTTCTATATTTATTTTATATATAGGTATTGTGTATATGTCGTTTATATATTAGGATATATTTGTTTATAAAATTTGCTTGAAAGTAATTCCTTGATATGATTTAAGTATATACATTTCTAACGCGCTTTTACGATCATTATCGACCATAAAAGGGTTCCCTGGAACAATTTATTACTTAAATAATGTAAAAAAAAGTTTTATATTGATATGTGTAAATACGTGAAAATAATTAAATTTATCCAGCACCATTGCACGAATATAAATATTCTGAGAGATATGTAAGTAGATCCTCTTCAAGGATTTCAATATTCGATTCGAGGATTCAATATATAGATTATTCCAATAAGAAGAAATATTGTATGCATTTTTGTATAACACACACCACACGCATTCGCAGAATATTTATTAAACTTTATCAAATATAAATCTTTATCAAGAATATATTCACAATCTTTCAAATATGATCTTTTCATTGCTTCTGCAATATGTACTGAATATGTATTTTGCTGATGCTGGAATAAATGTGCATTTATAAATATTTGAACTTATTATTATATTAATGGTACATTTATATAAACATACAAATATGTATATAATTTTTTATATTTTATTTCGAATAATACCTTAAAATATGTGTGTAATTATTATATATCTATAATTAAATTATAATTATCGTGCTCTTTCTGCACGATAATTAGATAACTAGAAAAAGAGAAAAAAATGATAAGAAATAACGTGACCTTGGATTTAATTCATATTCTTTTTTCCGAAACAATTTCATAAGTGATAATTTTTTAATTTTGTTATTGAAATACGTACATATATATATCTAAATCTTTTCGTTCAATCTTTCTTGTATAATTGCTAGATAAAGAAATAAAAAAATACATTTACAAAAATATTTTATATAAATTTTAAAATATCATTTAAAGTAAAATAATATAATTGAATTTAATATAATTAAATGAGCAAATATTTAGTCCCCCTGGATTTAAAAAAAGTTTTAATTTATAACCCCCAAATCATAGGTATTTTAATAATTTTTTTTTCCAAATTTAATTTCTCTATTTAAGTGTACAATTCTCGCGTATCGTAATTCATAAATAAAAAATTTCAGTATATACTTGTGTGTGCGTGTGTGTGTGTATATATACACACACACACACACGAGTATATACTGAAATTATATATATATATATGTATATATAATTTATGTGTACAGTTATATCATATAAAATAATAAAAATAATAAATCACAATGTGTAATTATGAATATAAATTTATTACACGCAGAATGCGCAAGTGAGGACTTAAAAATATTTTTGCTTATGTATGAGATATTTCTTATTGCTATACATAATTGTACAATACATCTGTATCTATATACTTTGTAATGTTATATATAGCTTCACGTGTATACTAACTGTAAGATACAAAAATCATGATAATAGGATAACAACTTACATCAAAATTAATGCACATAATGACATTAAATAACAATAAAAGGTATATTAGATATAAAGAAAAATTCAAAATATATATCTATGCATGCAGACTGGAAACACAGAGAATTCTCATATCATATAATAATAATAATAATCTTTTTGACATCTTATTAATTTACTTTCTTTATCACTTGCAAATATTATAATATACCCTGTAAGAGAATTATGTGAAAGAATTTCAAGAGAAAGGTTTTTACGTATACTAACAACATAAGTTGAATCAATAAATAAAATTTGCAGATATTATTCAGTAACACTATATTATTGTTATGTCAATCATAGTTAAATATATATTACTGTACAATAAAGAGTGTAGTTTATACAATTTATATGTATGGATAGCAATACATACTAATAATTGTTGAAATTCCAGTTTCTCTACGATACATCACAAGTTTGTGCACTGAGCTCTGAGTATATAGTACAGATAATCAATCGATAAATTATCAAGTTTCTGTATAAACTGCTTTTCGCCATACAGAATAACATGGACGGCAAGGATGTTTATACATATTTAAATTGCTTGGAGATTGCTCATCATGCTTTTGACAATATTGTACGAATCACATTTTAATAACGAAAGTACGGTTTTATATTGCTATTAGACAAATTAAAATCTAAATGTTTTATTTTTTTTTACATAAAATTAAAATTAGCACGCGTACATAATGAGGAATATAAGTGTTTTCTAATAACTTTTCTTTTACTAGGCTATTCATGCGTGTATTTCTATCATTTTCAGCACAAAGTGGCAAAGTATGTGCGTGTAAATGGCTCTATCATTAAACATTTACTGTACAATATTTTTAGGAACTCGCACAATTCTATAATATCGTTTAATATAAACAAATAATATAGCAAACAATTAAAATATTAAAACATTTACTTGTCTTGATGATTTCCATTATATTCTTTGTGAAAAAGAGATATTCAAATTGAAAATAACTTATTAAAAATCAACGATAAATTGTCTCCTTATTTAAATAACAATATTATATAACATATTATAACATTAAATATTCAAGTTGTTTGTACATAATCGTGAAATAAAATTAATTATATAGCAAATATATTTACAATTTAAACACGACGCTTAAAACTATACTTTTCGTGACACAATATTTTGATAGCTTATTCAACGTTACAAGTATCTAAAAATTTCGTTAGTAATTAAAATAGTTTCGTATATTACGATTTATACAATGAGTGACCTGTAAATCAGTATCAAAAATTAACGTGAACATAAAAGATATATGCTAAGTATAGAAATACTATATTCACAATTAGATCTTGAGTATAAGTTTCATAGGAAACCAATAATAAATTAGAAAATATAGCATGTTGATGGGTATAAAATTATAAAACTGATTTATACTAATATATTTATATGTACATTTCATATGTACATTATAACAAATATTTTCTCATTTCATAAATTTTATAAATTACGTCATTTTTTTTAATATTTTGCATCTGATTCGTTATGAACATTAGTAATTAAATGGGCTCAAATTATCAAAACAATAAAAAATGTTATAAGATATGTAGTGACAACACAAATTTCTAAATACAAAATAATGCACCCATCAACCACTACTTATTTGTTCGCTTGTCATTATTACTACCAACTCTATATGAATAAGATAATTGTGTATGTTTATATATATATATATATATATATATATATATATATATATGTACAATATATAGACACACACAATTATATTTATAATTTTATATATACCTATATATGTTCATACACTGCTTAAAAAAATTTCCTGCATAATAATGATACATTAACTACAATTGTAAATTATATATCTTTTTTATGTTTATATTAGTAAATAATATACTATGTAATGCAATGCGATGATATATAAAATATAAGAGTACTGTAAACTATGAAAAGCAGAGGACAGATTACAAAGGCACAAAGACTTTATGGAGTGGAGAAATCTAACTTTTGTTTGATAAGTAGAAACTTATAAAGTTTCTTATAAGTGTGCTGTACAAAGGGAAAATATTCATTGTTCTTCGCAGTCTCGATAAAAATGTAATGTAAATTCCAAATAGTCGACATCATGCTTACTTTTGCAAATATTCTGTAATAAAATAATATGACAGTTAGATTATGTAACTCGAATGTTAAATGCATTAAGAATCTTTAACGTATTAATATCTATAATGTCATAATTCGTAAATACTTTACGAATATTTCATAAATTATTGCTTCTTTACATAAAAATAATTACCTCTTGAGGTTGCATCGTAGGTATTCGAAACTTTAAAGTCTTTCTAAGATAATGAGCGACATCAAGAGGAAAGGATTGATCACCCGGTTGATTACTATTTTCGATATACTGAGATTGTTGCTGCATAGTATAGCTCCAACCACACACCATTGTTTCGTCCATACCAGGATTTGGTGAGAAAGGACACTGCTGCACGATTTGCCAATACCACGGCATACCGCTGTAATGAAAAATCGTGATTACTATCAGAAATTGAATACACATGCTCATAAAAAAGACGCGTTCTAAACTTACACAAAATGTAATGTTAAATGCGTATCGGGCATATGTTTTGATAAAGGCACGATGCAACTAATGTTGTTGGGTGTATCTGGTGACGATGGGGAGCAATATCTTTGATCCAAAGACGTGTTGAAATTTTTTGCTACTATAAATAATTGTGGTCTAGGTTCCGGTGGCAATGATCCCGCGGCGTTACTAGCGACTTCTCCCCAATCTCCACCACCGGTTTCTCGTCTTGCTCGTTTATGTAAATACTTGTAATTGGTCTGCAAGATACGCATACGCTCAATTATCAATTTGTCTTTTTTGTTTTTTGACTTATCCAATGAGATAATTTAAGAAAAAAATCTATACCTCTTTCACAAGAGTTTGAGTGCTAGGATCGGATGGGCTAATACCATTTTGGAAACCCTTATTTAATTTTCGTTTCTCTTCGTGTGGCATACTTAATGGCTGTTCCAAGTGATCTGCTAAATATAATAAAGTTTGTCACAAAATAATATATTTTAGATTGTATAAAGCATAAGTGATTCGTGCACACACTTTAATAATAAACTCAAAAAAGCAGATATGAGACTTACAAATAGATTTCTTTTCTGGTGGATGATCAGGCTGAGGATCTTCTAATTGATGAATCTCAGCTGTGCAACAATATATCTGAAACATTGTGTTTATATTTCATTTAATTATAGATGTATTATGCATTCATATCAATTCATATACAAACACACACACACACACACACACACACACACACACACACAATCATAAGTAACATTTAATTTAAATAAATAGCGTCAATAACTTCTCAAGTACCTGACATGGACTTTCAAGTTCAGTAAAATGTGCAGGACATTCTTCAGGTCTTCCTAAAGGAATTGGACCTTTATTAATAGATGAAGAATCTAAATCCGAGCCTTGATCATTCTCGTCCACATTGCTAGGAACAGCACCTGCGCCATTTCTACTAAGCCAATTTCCCGGGAATTCACTGAAATTTATTATTAATATAACATTTCTAATGAACAACAAAATGTTTTCTTTCGTGGTATCATCATTCAAGAAATTTATATTTTACTGACTTATTTTTTTCATGTTTCGGTTGGGGACCTGGATGGCTCATCGGATACCATGTTATTTCCTGAGAGTATAACTGCTGTTTCGTGTGCGGAGGTGGTGTGGTAAGGAAATTACTTTTGATAGATAATCCTCCGTCTAATTCCCTCGTGTAAGAGCCTTGCTTCGTATAGAACGGGGATAATGTGCTATGTAACAACGAATTATATCGATGCTCATAATTAGATGTGGTAGACATTGTCGGTGGATGAGCCGGGCCAATAGCCAACATTCCATTGCTTGCCATGGCGGACCATTCAACGCTACTGCGTTTTTGATATTCTAAGAAATATAATGTTGCCATTGCAACCAGACTGAAAATCAGATCAAGTAGGATCAATTAGTTAAATGTTGGAGAAAAAACCAAGTCAGATTAAAAGTAAAGCTGAAGAAATAATTACCAAAATGCCATGATGAGAATAAGTATCACAATGATAATTTGAATAAATTTATTACTGCAGAGAAGTTCTTCCTCCCTTTCGAGCCTTTTTGTCTTTCCGTGCAAAGATGACTTATTATTGATAGATGATGAATATTTATTGCCTGATATACTAGATACCGTGCTGATGGAACTCTTTAGGCTATCACCTCTTTTCAATTTCGCTAGTCGTTTATTTATTCTCTCTAATTGATCTATTCTTGTTTCTAGACTGTCCGTCACCTGTAATAAATCGATTGTAATCTATTATAACTTAAAAGATTAAATCTCATATATAATCGTATGAGGGATTAATAAACAAATTTTTACCTTGCATAATTCTTTGACAGCACCAACATTCTCCATAAATATTCTCTCCTTATTTACCACTAAGAAATTTTCAATTCTCTGACCATTTGGCAGAACTATATCGCCTGCCGGCAGCACCGCTTCCGGTAAGATTTGCTGAACCTCTTGCGCTATGACACCGGTATCTTCCTGTTTAACATCCAGACCCGAATGTTGCGCGAATTCTGGAGCGTATCGATAACGAACAACGCGTAGTTGTTGCACGTTTCGTAATTGTTCGCGCGTATCCACCTCTTGAACGCTTTGTTTCGCTCTTACGTCACTGGGTTGAACGATATGACCGGTCACCTGTGTGACAAATTTAATTTGATTCATTTGACTAGTGTTGACACAATTGCATTATTACAACTTAACTCTCAATGATGTAAATATGAATCAAATAAGAAAGTCGCGTATATACCTTCATATTGCCATGCACAACAAGAGCTTCGTCTGGCCTATCCGTATTAATTCCAACTCTGCCGGCATGATATACACTATCTGGAGCTGCTCCTCTCTGCCATCCACCTTCAGCACCCACCCCAGTGCCTTCTGATTCAAACTGCCCTGGGTTACTCGCCTATAATGCAACGTATGTAAGAATATCAATTCCGGTTCCAGAACATTCTCACCATCATTAATTTTACATACTCTGACAATTATACGTTCCGATGCGTGAGCCACTACTTGATAACTGGCTTGGTCTGCGGTATGAGCGTGCAGTCCGACAACCAAATGAAAATACCTCTGATCCGGATTTGGTTTTCCCTTCTTACGCATATTATTGCTTGTAGTTTCGCTAAAGTGCAAGCGGCCGACCGTCACTTTTGTAACACGTTCGCCGCCTAATTCGAGCCTGTAACACAATATCTATAGCATAATCCAAATGTATCCAAATTGTATTATCGATTTATATACCGTCATCGATGTATAAACTCACGTTACAGGATGGAATGGTTTCTTGCTTCTATCGCTTTGACTTTGTTCGACTCTGATTGTTTGCGATGGAGATTCCACTTTAACTCCGTAGAAATGTAATTGGAAACCGCTTATCTTTTTCAGGCCTTCGCCAGTTCTAACAAATACGGCCTCCCCTTGAAGCTGCGCGTGGCATGTTATCTAAAAATGTAATAATTGCAAAGATTGTTATTTAGTAAAATTTTACATATAATTTTGACAATGCATATATTGTGGCATCTTTAAATTCAGAAAAAAATATGTTTTTAAGGCCGCAATATATTTTGCTTTATTTTTAAAATTGTCAGACATCGCTCTTTTACCTGAAAATGATTCTTCTTCTGACAAACAAACGCATCGTCCGAATTGCTAAAATTAAATCCTTTATCAGCATCCACTCTATAATGTGGTACCGGTAACTCTTTGAGATTATGATCGCAAAGAACGTGCCAAGATGTTTGCTGGAAAGGATGGAACCGAATACACTGATAACTAGCATCAATGTAATTGCCGTCAGCAACTTCGTCGTTGTCCAGCACTGCGCTACTGCTGCTACAACTGTGCTCCACGGTACCTAGTTCGGGTTCCTGAAAAATAACAATTGCAAATAATGATCCACTAATTGTAAGTAAAAGAAGAAAATAATTAAAATTACGAATGAAATGTAAGAGCACCTGTTTGACGTGGATAAGGCCATCTTGACTGAGTTTCCTTTTTTTTGGAGCTGACTGCAGAGACGAGTATAGCGTGTTAATGCCAGCCGAATTATGTTCGTGCGATAACGGCACTAAAGACGGTCCTATCTGGGGCTGCGTTGGTAGATTCGACGTTCCCGATGTAAGATGGGATGTCAGAACCGGTGTTAACAATAGAGGATCCGTTGTTGTTGCAGGCAACGTTCTTGGAGAAGGTGGTAGCAAATTAGAAGGGTATTGATTGTTCTGATGATGCAACAGTATCTCTTGTAAAGCTGCTTTTTGATCTATAATTACACGCAATTGTAGATTATAATTTTCATGTAAAATGTTTTTACACGCAAGCGTATTTAAACTCACGCGGAGAATGTACGTGTTGAGTGTCATTATGTCCCGGCGGTGAGTATGGTGGCTCACTTCCGCTATCCGGTGGGCTTTCCGGTAGCGCGTGTCTGGAAAGCAATTAATGTTCTAGATTTTCATTGAGTTATTAAATCGCTACAAGAGATCTGTCGTTTTTCTACTAACAATAAGATCTACAGTCACATTTAATCTAATTTAAAATCAATTTTTTATTTAAAAACTAGAATTATCTAATTGGTGTAATTTTATTGAATTTTATTCTTCATTTCGCGCCTGATGGGAAGATAGAGTTTATGCAGATACATATATATATTTATCGGCACAAACTCTAAAAAATAAAACTGATGGTAATAAATCGCGGTTTCACCAGGCTTCTCTCTCTCTCTCTCTCTCTTTCTCTCTCTCTCTCGCTGTGTGTAAAATTTGAATGAATAAACATAGAGATTATTCTCGCCTCTTCCACAAGCCTGGCGAAACCGCAGTTTATTATCATCAATTTTATTTTTTAGAGTTCGACTTACGGGTGAACATACGCCTGCGGATCTTTGTAGCCGCCGTTGTTGGGTACCGTCGTGGTACCGGAAGCGCACGCTATCGAAACTGGATGAGCCTGCGTCATCTGTGGTGAAGGTAGTCGCGGTGGTGGCTGCTGTTGAGCGACCGGCTGCGACGTGGGTGCCTCGATTCGGCCACCGTGGGACACCGTTCCATTTTCATTGTGGGCAAGGGTGTCCGCGAAATATCTAAACACGAAACACAGCACGTCTTTTTTTTCATCCAACATCTTTGCGCGGTTTTATTTATTTTTTCTTTTTATTTACATTCGTTGCTTCTGCTATCGAATATTTATACAGTGTACCAGTACAGATGCATATTTATAGAGATACAGGTGATGTAAAGATGTTAGAAGACATTGTGATAGAGAATCGGTACGCGCGCTACGTCAACACCTTTTTTATTGATCTTTCGAGAGCTATGCATGCCAAGACCGCGGCTGTATGTTGAATTTGCAAAACATGAGATATCGTTATCGTCTGAATCACAGTTCGGCGTACAGCGGTAAATGATGCTTCGCGCTGCGTCTCGCATTGAGTTTTCTCAACTCGAAGAATTCGTGAGCGTTTATAACTGCACGGTACCGGTACTATTATGCAGTTTCCATCGAAGTAAGGAAGATTCGCGGCGACGGACGATTTACGCGTCTTTGAATTTTCCACGAATTCTTGATTAAAAAGCAAATAAGGAACGTTCATTCAATAACAATCTGCAATCTCTGTCGACCACGTTAAAAAAAATCATGCAAAATACCTGTTCCTCCTCATTGCATAAGCTACAGTAATTATATTGTCATTCGAGATGGAAATTTCTGATTCTTTAAATAAAAATTATGACTATCATTGTCTCTTTATTATCTCTTATTGCATATGGTTTTTATTATCATGATGTCTCGTATTATTTTATATTGTTTCGCAATTAATACAACTAAAATAAAAAATAAATATTTCTATAATATTTCTATAATACATACGAATCTCCTTTCTCTAAACGGACAATTCCGTATAAAATCACTTCGCATTTGAGTCACTATAACTATGAATTTTCTTCGCTTATCTATCTAACTAATGTTTTTTTTAAATAACATATCTATTGCGTATTGATCACGATGCATGCACGTGTACACTTTGAAATACATACAGAAATACAAGAGTAATGAATAATAAGAGAGAGAAAGAGAGGGAGAAAACACAAAAATTAGTAATAAAACAATGAAAAATTATCCAGGATAAAGCGAATCTGTTCCTAAAAGATGAAAAAAAAAACAAGAAAAATGCAAGTGTAAAAAAGCGTTCAATATTTTTAAGTACAAAACACTGACAAATTAGAATTTACTATTGTTAAATAAACGATATACGAGTGTCGCATTGGGCGAAAATAAAATTTTTTTAATTTTTTTCCTCGGTTAATCCAGTCGCTGTGCGATGATCCCGGGAGCCTTTTAATGGAAGACGAGTGCTGGAAGTCGAATTAGCAGGGTTAACGCAGTGTGCACGCTGTGATTCCATCAATTCCGTTCCGTCTGCCTCTGTCATTATATCATTACACCTCTGCGGTCGTTATCTGCGTGAATATCTGTCTGCGGGCTGAGTATATACGTACGCGTACGTATGACTGTGTGCGTATAAAGAATGGCTGGATGCGTTTCCTGGTGTACGCGATTACGTCAATATGCGCGGTCAGGTCTGGAATAAGATATTTTCATGCCCGAAGCCAAATGAGAAGCTGAGAGCTTACCGCCGCGCCGTTGTAAACTTGTGCGTTATTATTATATTCATTAGGAACACCAAGAAGTATTCGAGTTTCCTACTCTTATTCTCTACTTGAGAAATCACAGAAACAAATAATACAATAAAGTAAATCAATATTTTACAAATTTACAGCGACACAAATTACTTAATATGATCACAAACATAATAAATTTATACGATTATATAGTAATTAATGCAATCGTACTACGAGCTATTATCAGACAAACGCAAACGTTGCTTGTTCTGAAACACGTGAAATCTCTTGATCTATAATTACGGACAAAATAGTCGTATCAATAACAATAAACAGTACTAAAATTGCATCGCTATTTGAAATGTTATTAATACATATGCTAAAAAATATTAATCCGAGAAACGATCCTTGAGAAAATAAGGAATCCTATATAAATTCGTATCAATGTCGATGTGTCTATGCAGTATAGCTATCAAGGTCAGCATATTGCATCGACATTTACTGATTAACGACATGCGATTAATATACATGTATACTTTAACGTATACATTTATTTTGTATTTCTCTTTTAATTTGACTTCTATAGATATATGGGATCTATATATTTATTACAATTTATACACAAAGCTGTACAGTAGCTTTTTTATAATCTTAAATAATTTTTTACTCTTCAATTAATCATATATTTTTCAATCATTTAATTTTGCCATTGTTAAGAATACATACACGATAGCTGCATCTTTTATAGACTTTTACAGGTTTTTCTTGTTTTTTTTTTACTTGATAGAATATCTAAAAAATTTTGCCGCGTTTATATACAAATAATTTCACGCGTATTCTCTATATAGTAGCAATAAGACAGAAAAAATTGATATCTTTTCTTAATTGTTCGTTTTAAATTCATTACTTTGAATATGCAGCGCAGAAAAATGTGTCATAGGAGGTAATTTGAATTAATAAAATATAAATAATGTCAACAGTAACCATTCCTATGATAATCGCCTGTTGTGGTGACAGAGTAGCCTGAATACATAGTGTCGAGATGGAGCAATTTAGAAATTTAGCCTGATACATTGTGTCGTTCGCAGGAAACGCGTGCTCGTGCTGCTAGACGGCAGAAGCGTATTATCTGAATTCGTTAATTATCATAATTTGAGAGGCGCCTATAATACAAGCGTTGAAAACGTCACGTTTGTAGGATTTTTCACCGTATTATACATATATTTGGAATATTTTGTAGCTATAATTTCAGGTCGCAGAATTATCTTCATATAAATCGGTGAATAAAACAAATTAAAAAAAGATACTTTTAGATTTTGATATAATATATACTGATATTTTCATGTAACGTATGAATGAAGCGTAATGGAGCGTTATGTTTAATCGAGAAGATTCATTAATGCAACTTTAACGAACAGATTTATTAATATAAATTGGTAAATTGGCATTCAGTATTCTGAGAAACAACAATTCGAGTTTTGCGATCATTACGCTGATGACACGCATTACGCACGTGTGACGAACACGCGCGTTGTAGGCGTTAACCATGGCTTCCAAATGTGGTTAAAACTTCGTCGCCAGACCGTTCGAGATCAAGTTTCCCGTCTAATCGGAGTTTTCTTTTTTTTTTTTTTAACCAGCTTAAGATGCATGATACAAATACCGAAATGAAAATAAATAACGATCATAATACACGTGCAAAATTAATCGAGAAATTAATATTCTTTAAACTCACGTCGCAGGTTGTTCACTGTCACTGTTGATAAAGTCCTCCAACTGTGAAAAATCCAAGGCTTCGTTGTCTATCCCCCCAACGAAATCACCACGACCTGAAAAGGAATAAAGAATTTAGGATAATTATAAATTGTTTTTGTTATAAGCACAACATATAATATGAATAATATCATGGTCTCTAATTGTAACCGATATAAAAATCAATGCGTTTCGAGAATAAGTATATATATATATGCTACAATATAACATAGAATGTAATTATGAATATCACAAAATTGTTGCTATGCGCTTATTTCAAACATACACACGCAAACGTCTGTCGTCATTTGTTGCATCATAAATTGCAAGAACTCGTGTGAGAGATGCATCTACGTGGGAAAGAGATTTTCAAGGAAGGTACATTGTAAGTTACCGTCGATGATAATTTTAAGTGAGGGAGAAAGTTGACTTATTGAATAGACACGAACAAATTTCACGGATGATCGAGACTTGAAGACGACGACGCAGTTGAATGAACAAAGCGTCAACGGACGAGGAAAAAAACAGTCGCGCGAACAACAATCGAATTTCTTGCAACAGTTCCTAAATTCCACGTATACTGTCGAAATGTCCGTTTTTAGACACAGTTGTAGGAGTCGATTTATCAGATTTATAATTTTCTCACGATGAAAATCACGCGAGACTAAAGAAGAAATCTGTCAACTACTTGACAAAGTCTAAAAATCATAAAGCAAATCAGCTAGTCTCCCTAATTAACATTGATATTCTCGATCCTGTTTTGTAATGTAGAAACGCGGGCATGTACTTCGTATATACTTAAGCGCTTAAGACTACAAGCAAAGCGTTGTAATACGTTACTTCCGGTCAAACATTCATAAACGTTTAAGCATTGGGAGCCGACAGTAAGGACACTTTTCAAGTGTCTTTACTGTCGGAATAACAAGACGTAACATCGCGTCGCATCATTTCGCCGAAAGTTTTTCCAGTAGAGCTGAATTATCATACATAAATATTTAATGTTACGCATAAAACTTTTAGAGAATCATTTTTATTTTGAATCATTACATTTTATCGAAATTGTATAAAGATAGGTAGTCGTATAATAATTGTATTGTGAGATATTTCTATAAGAATAAAGGTACCATATAAAGAGAGTTTAAAAAATATTATAAAAACGGAAAATATGAGTAATAAATGTATAATGACAAATATATACAGCAAAGCAACTTAATTATTTAAATAAATATATTCATGTCCGGTCATTTTAATAAATGCGATGCCTCAAATTTTTTTATAAAGATGCTAACAGATTCAGATTTTCAGTGATCTCATCGGGCAACGAGTTTTACAAATCAGATTTGGATTTTTGGTAAATAACAAACAACAAATAATTATATTATATACAAGTTAATATTATGGAAATTAATGAAAACCGAAACGGCATTCTCTTCAAGAATGTTTTTAGCTCAAAGAAATATTTCAAATTGATTTGAAATTTTATAACTTTTCCAAAGAGAATAAATATAATTTTTAAGAGAAAAAGAGAAAGAGAGAGTATCTTTTTGTGCTATTGACCGCAATAAGAGCTACCATTTTTAAATAATCAGGCAAATGAAGTCTAGGATGTGCATGGCGTCTAGCGTTTACAGAAAGAGTTGGAGGGGTGAGTTACGAGGGTGGATAAGTCGTTGCCAGCCAACCCTTTATCGAGGTATCGACCAAACACCGCCCCCGTGAGCATGGTTGGCCGTTTAAATCTGAATATCATTACAACAAATATGCATTGTGCGCTTAATTATAAATTATCAAAAATCATTAATAAATAAATAAAAGTTAGAATAATGTTATTTTGTGAAAAGCGTAATTCAATTTTTCAATAGATAAAATATTGTTTCTTATTTATATCGTATATATTTAGCAATGTTAATATCCGAATAAAAAATTATTCCAAAAAAAGAGAAATGCACCAAGATACTTATTTTATTTACAGTGAATTAGAATTAATTGCAATTCGTGATAACATAAAGAAATGTAACTTTCACTGAATTATACGTAATTATATACATCTTTTCTCGTCGCGCAATGTATAGGAATGTTAATTTCAGTTGAAGCGAAGCCCCTAATCGCGGATAAAACAATCGTGTAATAATTGCGCCTATTCCAATCAAGTCTCGAATGATGTAAAAAGGCTTATGTATAAAGACGTATGTAGGCTTTCAACCTCTATGTATCGGCTGACGACCACTTTCTCCGGCAAAGCAAATAGAAATGCATCGTGGACAGCGACTCGTCTATGAAAATTGGCCGGCTTTCATCCTTCGCAACAGAATATAGATGAATATAGAAATGTTTATAACCGACTGTTGTAATCCACACGGCGATAGAAAGTAATACTAACGTATCCATGCAACACCATCGTATTATTCTTGCGACACGTGTATCATCACGATCATATCGTAAACGTTTAAACAGAGGAAGTTAATCGAAACCCAGTTGTCGATTTCACCCCCGTTAATCGTAGGGTTGATGCAGCTGCCGCATTGTAAGCACAATGCAAATCCGGTGGAGTCCCACCTGAGGTCTAAATAATTAGCAGAGAGCAGCATTCCCTTTTCACGGCCATTAAGAGGTTTTCGAGAGGGGTCCGAACAAGTTGCAAACAGGTGTTAAACTGTTGTTTGTAATCATAAATATATCGATATTCATGTAACATTTTTTTACAACTTTGATATAATTATGCTCTTTACATAAAAATACTAATATTGTATTAAACAGGGATGACACGAGCAAACAAACGTAATTAATAAAATTATGTATAATATTAGAACTTTCTTTTCTACTTAAAAATTACATTTAAAAGAAAAAAAAATCTTATTGTTTATATATCAATTAACAAATAAGTTATGTGTGTTGTTATTAAAAGTAATAATATGATTTCAAGAATCAATAACAAAACATTTAGAAATTAGATTACAGGATATTTAATAACAAACCCAATGACAATAACATTGTAATTTATCTAATTTCAGTTAAAAATAACAAAAATTCCTCCTTATTTATAATATACCAATGTTAGTTATTCTAACAAATACGAAAAAATAAATTTCCGAGTCGTAAGGAAAAATAAAATTGACATATTTACTTTTTCAAACATAAAGCTTCAAATCGTCTCTTTTGAAAATAAAAAAATATTTCATCTTATAAAGATAAATTTTGAAATCGGTATTTTTCGTTCTTCCAAAAATACTGCCAACTATTGCGATACAATTCTAAATCTTACGATATTATCTTCTCGATTGTTTTGTGTTTTACGATCTCGCGAAATTGACATTATTAATCGTCAATGTAATAATCAATGTAATGTTACCTTTGCTTGACGAAGAAGGAAAAACTAAATGTTCGTATTAAATATCGCGTCTGTAACATTCGTAAAATAGAAAAAGCACTCGTGTCGTTTACAAAAATTATGCATTAATATTCAATTACCTGCTACGCTAAGCAATCGACGTGCGCTAACGTGACTGATAATATTAGGATCTTCGTGATGATCATTCGGATGATTTCGTCCATGTTGATCGTTAGATTGATGTTGAAGTGCCCACGAAAATTCCATAGCGACGAAAATGTTTTAACAAACTTGGATCGAAAAAATTGTCGCTCGAAAAATTGTCTGGGACATAAGACTAGAACAACACTTCATCGCTACATAATTAATGTCGCGAAAAGTTGATTAAACTTACGACATTTAATCTATTCGAAATAAATATCACTTTGCTCGCATATAAATTGTTCAAGTATCGCATGGGTCTTTACATTTTATGTAGCACTTCATAATTTTTCTTCCACGAAAATATTAGACGACAGATTATTCAAATTCGTCACAAATTCGTGATAAAATACGACGGCGGAATATTGACGATACTTCTAGATGTAATTTAAATAAAACTAGTGTTAAAATCTTTCTCTTTCTCTTTCTTTAATTGTCTGTCGCGAGAATGAGGACATAGGTCGTTCGTAGTCTTGGTTTTCTAGTTGGGCAACGAAACACAACAGTCCACGGTAGTTCACGACTTAATCGCGGGTCTCCTCCATCGGAGGGCTCCAGTATATTCCAGTACCTCCACCATATTCCAAGTATAGAGGGGATTTCCTCTTTGACTGGAGGGCGGCGCTTATTTCAGACTGAAAGGGGTGGTTATACGCAGCCCCTTTCTTCGATATGTACTATCGTGCACAAGACGTCATGATACGAATTCGAAGATTAATGTTCCCTTATAAATTGCAATTAACGTTTTTCTTTATTCGCTATAAATTCAGATATCGATTGCAATTAACTTATAGACTTAACTATGACTTGATATTTAAATCACGTAATCTATCAATAAAAGACCGAATAACTTGCCATGCACGATTGAAATAATACATATATAAAAATTATTAAAACTCACTTTGTGAGTTTACCTGCAGATTATGTACATATATATTATTCCCACAAAATACGAAATAGTACAATTAAATTAATTTATATAAAATTATAAACTATATCAATTTATAACAATTAAATCTTCGATAAATCGTTTCTTTCTTTGATGCACAATTATGATGATTGTACATATAATAAGTTTAGTAATATAAAAAAATAGAAATTAGTATACACAATATAAGAAATTATTTTTCAAAATACAATTGCTAAAATGTCCACTTCGATAATCGTGGATTTCACGCGAATTATATAAGAAATTTTTTAGTAAATTTTATGCTCAAGAAAAGTGATAAAAAATATCTATAATTTCGTCTCACAATTTAAGACAGCTCAATTAACCGATATAAAATGATGAAGATAAGAAATTGTATCATTCTTGCCAATTTTTTTTCAGTGCTTCAAGTTCAGCGTTTGAATCTCTAAATTTAATATCTATAACGCGATAGCCGATACGTAACGATAAGTAACGACAATGATATTTTTTATTTCCAACAGCAATGCTATTTCGACTAAACAAATTGTCTCTTCGTATCGTCTCTTTGTCGATTAACGATGACTTAAATGCATCATCGTTGATATACGTATGAAACATTAAACAATTAAAGAGGGGCTTGTAGATCCAATTATTCTATCAGAATTCTTTCGATAAACACCTGCTGTTTGCAACACGCCCGGCCCGTCACTTTTGCACCGAGCGAGAGAGCGTGAATCCATTTCTCGTCGCGTGCGTAAATGTTCACGGGTGCGTGTAATCGGCATCACGCATTAAGTGCCCGCCCGCGTTGCGTTGTATCAACCCTCCGCTTATATTACCATTAACACAACCGGGAGCCGGGCACACCGAACGAGCATTTCCCAGGCTTGGTTTCGAAAGCCTATACGGCTATCGGAAAAGGGCGACGGTGGTGGCAAACCGATAATATGTAAATGTTTGCTTCTGGTTAAACGGCCGTTTACTTATTCATCGCTGCCCTGAACGGGCGCTACGTTTACCGCGCTGTCATTTCTCGTTCGCGAAAAGGATAATTGCCTTCGTAAATCTTTCGGTGTGTGCCGCTTCATAAGCCGACCGATCTCTTGTACAAAGACGCTCTATTATAACGCGACTTTTAAAGCATGCACGCGGTATGTGTCATACAGCGCGGTGTATCGCCTATATAAATGTTGCGTCAAGATATGTAGAACGAGAATGATCGGCAATTACAGGCGGTGTCGCTGACGATTAATTAATCTTGACTTACATATTACAGAATTTGCAATGTGAATAGAACTGCCCGTCGCAAGGAGGCAGGCAATGAAAAAGAAAAATATGGAAATCTGTGATATTGTTAAATACCGAGTATAATTCGATCGCAACAAGTACGTGTTTTCGACCAATATTCCTCTTATCATCTAAAAAGATCAACAACAATTGCAAAGATGCAAAATATTTTATAAATTAAATAATATTATTCGATGGCCATCCATACCATTTATAGATAGGCTATCTAATTAATTCATAGGTGTCTAGCCGGATCTTTTTTTTTTAAATACTGTTTAATTTTATCATGTAATCACGCGTAGCTATACATTACAATTACAGAAACCTGCAAGACCGTGCTAGCAACTATCAACATTTCATTATATGCCTTACAGTGCTAATGGAATTTGCATACAACCGGCATTGTCGGTTCTTCGTGCTGATTCAATTGTTCACCTCATCATCAGATTCTTATCAGAATTACAAATAGTACGGTATTTTTTCCGCAATACCTGATTTATTGCAACGTAAAAAGGATATTCCTATATTTAAGTATTCTGCTGAAGTATATTGTTTGAATTAAAATCAAATAATAATACACTTTACGTTGGCAATAATGACACGATTATAAAGTTGCAAATTGTAACGTTAGATAAACTGTCTGTATTAATTTGAAATTGTACACGCGAGAAATGTAAATGAGCAAACAATGCACGCCAAAAAAATTTAACAGCTGTACATGCAAATTTAATTTATTTTAGGATAATTTTATAAAAGATAAATAAAAAAGTCGCTGTTATTCTTAAAAAAGGGTGCTCTATTTAATAGATATTCAATTAATGCAAAAGATTAAACATGCAAATATTTCTTTTATTCACTAGATATATATTATCATTATTAATTAAACGGCATCTGCACGTCGCGCCAGTTTCGTGTGCGCAATTATCGTGATCCAATTTCAGGCTAGTACAATGGAGCAATTAACCGATGTAAGCGTCAAAATGATTTATGGTACAATGATTGTAGAAAAATGTAACGAAAATATAAACAAGAGGAGAAAAGGGGAAATATGAAATTCTTTTTCTTTGTAATCAACATTTCTGAACGACCATTCAACTGCTTTACGGTAAATCACTATCACTGTGATTAACGTCACTGCGATTATCGGAGGTATCTGTATTACACACGCGCATAAAAGCCATGATTTCTGAAGTATTGCTCTCTCAACACTCGCACATCGGTTCAAGGAGAATCTCGAAGGATAGTAAAAGTATGCAGCTGGTGCTTTAGCGATACAATCTCACATAAAACACGCCACGTTTCGGATCTATTTTAATTTATAATTAACATCTACAAACTTTTCATTCTTCTTTTTGTTCGTAAAAATAAACGTCGTTTTGGCATACTTTTAACGTTTTAAACATTTTACTCTTTATAGTTTAACTAAACACGTTAATAAATAGAGATTACAAGTAAAAACAAATTACAACTTGTTAAAAAAACCTGTCAATGAAATAATATCCGGTCTTTTAAAACAGCACCCTCTCATAATGACACGTGCACTGACGATGACTGAATTTTGGATAGTCTATTTAATGCGTTTCGCATGAGTTCACGATAACCATAATTAGATACTCCTGCAGCGACGATGCGAATTATTTAAAGTTTCACTTCAAATTTGTACAGTGTGAATTGTTACGTTATAGCCACACCTATACCTTTCACCTGACACGTTAGCTTGCGCGTGTACAAACTTGCTCGATACACCCTGATATTTACTCGATCGCGATTCAGAAATCCGCGAATCGTAAAGCGGTGATGAGATATTATGAAACATATTTTGCTGTGATAAAATATATATCCGAGAAGAACGAATCAAAAGAATCGGAGTCACTCTTTCTGTAAAATACGGACATCTAACCTTATCCTTCGAACCTTATTAGTATTCTCAAATTTTCGTTCTACGTTAAAATAAAAATATTAGCTCTATCAATGTTGCTTAAATTTCATTTTTAGATCTTTGAGCCTTAACAATATTTTTCAATCTTAAACAATATATCAAATCGAATATCGTTTTTCCTATGAATAATAAATTTTCTAATACGTAACTTCGGAAATAAATTCAATATTTACTATCGCCGCGAACGATAAGCATTCGCGTCCGGATTCTCGCGTGTACTCGTGCATTTAACCCAAACGCCTGACCTCATCCACACATCGCTCATCCGTGACACGCTCGCCTACGAACGCGAATGTTATTGCCAAAGCAATAAATATGGTAATGTGTCTAACGTGGGCGTGCGTATACGTATGCATTCACGGAATAAAACAGACATGTCCGAGCACTTAGATCGCCTAGAAGACTATTGGTTCGCGCATACGTATATATTATAAATCGGCCTGTATTTCAAAGGGGGGAGGGGGAGGAGAAGGAGAAGGAGGAGGAAGGGAAAAAAGATCGAGAGAACGGGGACGAGCGAGAAAAGTTAGCGTGACTTGAACGGAAGACACGACATCGGGACATCAGCAGAAAACGGCCGGGGCCATGTTTCTCCCGTAATAGCCACGTTCCACGGTTCCCTACCTCATTGTGATCGTGAGCATGTTGAATCGTGTCTCATTGTATGTCACTGATATCCAGCTCGAAGCGTATCGTTTTGTTACCGTATAATAGTCTCCTTGGAGAATTTGCAAGCATCGTCTCCGGGATCGATAAACTCACGGAATTTTTCCAAGGAGCCGGAATACATGTATTTCCAACTTGCACACGACAAAGAGGTTGAACAAAAAATCGGCTTCTCTATACTTTTACGAATAATCCCTTTGTAATTTGTGCTGTTTACTGGAATTAAGCGAGACGCGTCACACGACAGGTGCGTCGTACGTGTAACGAATAATTCAATTAAGTATCATAATCTTCGTAGTACAATGCAGAGAGAAAAGTCGCTTGATTCCCACAGTGATACGCCCCCTGAACTTTAGCTCGTGGAATTCATCGGCTTTCACTAGTTGCGCCACTTTACGATGATACAAATATAAGCGTTTTGATCGCGATTGACGTTAGAATTAAACGTAAAGCTCCGCAAAATGACTATTAATAAGATAGATTTGAATAAATGATTCAACATCTGCCATGAATAAATCTAACGATTTCCTCAGCGTTTCTGAATTTTTTCTTCAAGAAAAATTTGCAAAATTATAATGTATACATATGGAAATGTAACTATGCATTAAAATGTATTAAAATGCCTGCTGACATGCGCTTTCGATTGTTAGAAATCTCAAAAACAGACAAATCGTCCAATCATTGTAATGTATACACAAGATTCATACATTTTTTCTTGGGTTATTACTTGAGCAATGTAGCGCTTAAAGGTCATTTACAAATAGAATTAAAAGAAAAAGCTGCTAATAGAAAGGATTATCGCTTCCTCCGGTTTTTATAACCATCCCGTTCTACATGTAGAACGTTTGTACGTTGAACGATCGTGTCGGCAACGGCGGCTCGCAAGTCGCAAAGTAGTCCACACATCCTCTCTCTTGCATTATAAACAATCTCCCATGAAAATCTAGAGCAGCCGGTGTAGTAAAGTCCGCGAGCGTCTGAGCGTATAGCGAGGACCATTAACCATTGTAAATAAAGACATTGTCGCGATTCAAACTTACAATAGGACAAATCAATTTAATAACTGATAGAATTTGACAAGATTACTAACACTATGATGCTGGTTACAATCGTTTAACATAGTTATTCTTATTATTCTTACTGATATATTATGAAAAATAGAAATGTTACAATTCTATGGTAAAATCAATGTTTAGAAAACATATTAAACATGTGCTGTTTTCAAATAACAAAAAAATTAATTGATTTGATAATTTGAATATTTCTAATCTGAATGAAGGAAGGCGCCCGAAAGCAGTCGCTAATTAGAAACTTTCATTACGTAACTCCTGATTTATATACGAATTCCAGAAATCTTTTGGAAATACAATTTGTCGGAATTATTATTAACTTTTTTTTGTTAATTGCTACAGTTTCATGCTCGATAAAACTTTCAACGATAGAATTCAGCTTTCGCTTTTGGTGACAGCATTATAAAAACTGTATACACAATAATTATTGCGGAAAATCGTTAAAATAGAACTTATTCAAGTCTCTACAAAAAAGTGCGACCAAGTTTATTTAAAAACTAAATTGCAAATGAAAAAAAGTTCTAAAATTTAAAATACCATTAATAATTAACATTGATAACGTTAAATAACGTCACTATCAATAGGAAAAATATTAATGATAATATCTGATAATAGATGCAGCCGCTACACATTCTTCTCTCCAGTGTTATCTGAAGAAAATGTATATGTAAGTGATCGCGAATTGTGAGGTCTACCAGAATCAAAGGGTCGACCATCGATTAAACAAATCGCCCTATTATGCCTGGGACACGTGCCTATGTTTACGATGCTCGCGATATGTTTACTTCCCCTTTTTAAGAACTGAAAGGTCTATGCAGCATAACTTTGTATACGTTTTACGATTAATGCACAAATGTATATGTAATTTGATGTAATTTACATTGTTTTAACTAACGCTATAATTATGAATAAAATAATTATAAAATTCTCTCTCTAAATATAAAGATATTACTTATATTAAGTATTTTATCGAGGATTTTTTTTTATTTCTATTAAATTTTTAATCTTTAATTTAATCTTATATATTGTGTATTTTGCTTACACACAATTTTCTCTCATATTTGACTAAAATTGTTAATTCATTTGACATTAATTAATCGTATTAAAGCATATTTTACATCAACTTTATTCAGAAAAATTTTCATTAATATTTTATGTACAGATATAAAAAAAAAATTCATACGTCTCTTTCAATTTCTTTTCAAATTTCCCGGAAAGAGAAACGCTTGTCAAAAATTGCAATTTAAACTGGAATAATACGTGACAATTTTTGGGAGATATTTATGTGAATCGTGAAGACGCCGGGATGTTTTTCAACAATGAAAAACCACAGTACACGTTAACAATAGCAAGAATAACACTTAGTAAATAGCCTCTCCTACTTAACGTTACAAGAAGAGCGCGCATGCTCGAGCTTTTCGCGAAAGGCGGACCCGCGAAGCTTTTCATCGACCAATGTGCTTTCGTGGGTGGCACAGAACGTCCTACGGCTTGCGCGCCACTTTCCTGAACGGCCATACTATACGCGATGAAATCCCATAATTCATCCGCAGGGCTTCAACTATCACCGATAAGCCCGTGGCGATCGAACTCGGCTTTCATTATCGTTTTATTTAAGCTCGTTGCGAGCGCGCTCGTAGTCCAAAATAAATTTTAGGTCGCGATCGATGGCAAAACCCGACGAGACTTGGTCGGGCGAATCTTCTCGATACAATCGTGAGCAATTGCAATGGAAGAGACGTCCGAAGGATAAAAACCACCAGCGAATTCGATCAAGTAAAAAAGCACGAGTTTTGAATGAAAAACAAAATATTTTTGTCAGTCTTTCAAAAAAGAGCGTCGCTGATAAATCGTGTCACGAAACTGTGTTCGGGCGAAGCTCGATCGGGTTTTCAAGACAAACATTACGAAAACCTTGCGCGTCGCCTCGCTACAGCGTAAGTAAGTAGTAAGTTAAGTAAGTAGTAAATTGGTTCTCCTGACAACACACCGTTTGTTGCAATTTGTTCCTGCTATTATTATATCGAGCGTAATAAGCTATACAACTTATAAACCACTCGTTACTATTTATAAACGGATCAGATGAAATTGGAACACTGTCTCCATTGTTTCTCATTCCGCAGTTGTATCTCTCCGAGATACAAGCTAAATAAAACAGGGTGTACGTATACACAGGGTATACTCTGTCTATAGATTAGAAACTTGACAAATGAAATTGTCGCGCGCTTGATTAATATTAATGATATAATGTGAGGGATCAGAATTAATTATTTAACACCGTATGACGGCACTTAACGAACGTATTTCGTCATATGCGTTGTGCCTGCTCGAGAAAAAAAAAAATATGAAACATTTCGAAACGCACGAATGAAATCACGTCGCGTTCCACATCTTTCTAGTCAATGACGCGTTTTATCACGTACGTGTACAAGCAAGCGTGTAGTACACGCGAACACGTTGTCATTAAATAAAACTCATTTAACATGTGCGTTACCTCGTAACGCACAGCCTCCAAACAGATCTGCTGACTCTCGTCAGCAATCTTTCCGTTAGTAGACGACGCGGCGCGTTATTCTCTCACTTCATATTTAAAAGGTAAACGTTATTTAAACAGACAAGAGATGTGCGGTTACTCGAAGAATGAAAGGAGTGCGGCTATGAAGGAAAGAAATGTTAGTATCGGTAGAATAGATAGGTGACTCAAAAAGTGAATGCATAGTACCGGTACATTGCCCGTCTTAGTATAGGTTACCGTGAATTATCAAGCCATTAATTCCAAATAAACGGAAAAGCACGTTCACCATGCGACTTTCACTATCTGTCTGCAGTAGCAGAGAGAACAGTGGAATTGTTGGTATAACGGCTAGAGAGAATAACGTCGATGGCTCGCAAGCAGAGAAAGAATGAAAGATCTATATGGAACGATTGAATATCGTCCAATAACTGTTGTTAAAAGGATCGACTCCCGCCCTAACGGTCTCTTGAATTATATCGACGTTCCATAGTAGAGAACATTCCGTCGTTTTCTAGGTCTTCGAAAAAACTTTCATTTGAGTTTTCTTCTCCGTAATTAGTAATCTCTGCTGTCTGTACCAATCTCTACTAAATCTATTATTGAACGCATCTATAAAACTCGGCCTGATCGATAGATCGGTAGGTACCGCGATGACGCGATGCAAGTTTTCTCGAGCCATCGACAAAGGATCAAACGGAGATAACAACGCTTTGTTCCTGGTTCGTGCCGGACGAGATGATGCATTCATCTCGAAGATCGAAGGAGACATTACGTTACAACCTCTGACCTACATAAGGAACGCTACGCTGCACTCGTTACAGGTGAATGCACTCGACGTGGAACAGGCCGCAAATCGCGAGTGTGCACACTCGAAGAAAACGTAAATATACGCAGAGGAGCGGGACGTGTGTACGTCCGTGTACAGTGATCTTCTCCAAGGTTGTTTTTTAACTTTTTTTATTTGATTTTGTATTCTGCAATCGCGCAACGATCGCGACGGTCGGGCTGCGGCCAGCGAGGACCTCGCGCGCGAGATCCGGAAAGAGCGAAAAAAAAAAAAGTTGAAACGCGATTCAACGCGATGCATCAAACTGAGAGGCGCGTAACAGGTATGCGAAGGCGGTTTTTCCGCGAGTGTGGAGGGGGAAGAGCCGCAGTCAAGGCAAAAGTAGGATAAACGTATCCACGTAAGCGGCGGCATGACTCTTCTCTTTGAACCCTCGTACTCCAAAGGTCTACCGGTCCATCGTGACTTTCGAGTCATAATTTCACAGATACGAAACACACTGAAATCGACGATGAGACACATCGGGTTTTCACTCGACTTGCCATTAACCGCGTGATCGATTTGTTTCCTTCAGAGAGACATGCCGATTCGGAGGAAAAGATATAAATTAAGAATGAACGCGAGGCAGGTGGATTAAGGATTTTCCGGAACGCGCAAAAACCTCTCAGTATTTTGCGATAACGAGAGGATTTCGCGAGCGTGTCACGCGCGCGCGTTGACGCCTACAAATCGCGGATCGAACTTTCCTCTCGACGCGCATTTTTTTTATCGTCGATCTCAAATTTCGAATTCCCTGCTGCCAAATGATACAAAGTCGCACGCGTTAAACACGGTTAAACACGTTCCGTTTTACGAACGCGGGACATTATTGCGGAGCGGAGTGTTATTACCGGCTTTAATAAAGGCAGATATCGAAGGAGACAGGTGATTCGCGAGCCGACCAAACGTATAGGCGCATCCGCGCCTATCGAGAAAATCGAGAAAGACTACTCTCTCGTTCTCTCGCCAGATGAAACGAGACGCGAACGGCGAAACACTATATATATATAGGCGATCCTGGCAGCGCCTCGAGGCAGTTTCTCTCCCACCCCTAAGCTCCCACCGATGATGCGCCGCATGTTTCGCACGCGAATTCCACGAATTGCGTTCCATCGCTTTCGATTCCAGCATCAGCGAACCGACTGCGCGTCATTTTATAATTTCGCTCCTTTTATAATTTAAAGTCAAAGGATGGAGCCGCACGTGTGTATATCGCGGTGCGCACGTTTAAGGTCAACGTACGCTTCGCGTGGCTCCGATATCCATGGAGAACCGTGGAGAACCGTGGAGAATCGGCGTGCAGGAGAGGCGGCGCGGCGTGTAAGCGCGATAACGGTGTCGGTGTCAAATTCGCGACATTCCGTAGCTGTCATCGCGATCGCGAGCGCGTCGCTGTTGATCCGCGCCTGCTATTGCGAGCGAGCGAGAGCGGCGCGGCGTTTAGAAGGATCTAGTACCGTTACGCGACACGCTCGAAAACGAGAGAGCCGTGTCGCTCCGATTGTGCAAACGCACGGTCCGACGTAACGCGAGAGCGACGAGAGAAACGTAAAAGAAAAAAAAATAAATAAACTGACAGCGCGCGTTACTCGCTAACGCTTTCGCGAAAACCTTTAAGGGAGGAAGAAAGAGAAAGAAAGGGGGGAAGAAAAGTAGGAAACTTACCGAGAATCGCCTGGAGGGTCTGCTCGTCCCCGTCCCCGATGACGTCCATACCTCCGTCGTCGATGGTCGTCGAAGCCCGTAGCCGCTCTCCCGGACCCGATCAACGGGCCCCATTCCGCGGCGTTCGAGCCGCGACGAGGTCTCGCACCGTCGCGACGTCCCGCATAGCCGTCGTCGCGCCGCGCCGCGCCGCAACCGACCTGATCCTGCGCGAACTCGCGCGCCTCCGCTTCTCTCCTCCTTTTTGGGGGCTTCAGAAGATCTCGCTCGTCGAGTCGTTCGAATCGTTGGCACACGTAACCCCGCGGGCGCGCTTGCCTCGCTTCTCCTTCTCACAGTTCTCACGCACTATTTCCTTCTCGCTCGCTCGCGCACGCTTCCTCGCCACGGACGATCGACTATACGGAATCTACGGATATATCGATGCGCGAAAGCGAGTAACGCAACGATCGCAATAACGCGGCACCATCGCGCCGATCACGCGTCGCAGATACGAATGATTTCGCGGGTCCAGAACGAAACGCGCACACGCGCGCGCGTTCCGCTTTTACTCGCGGCTCGCGGGAACGGCGTAGTGCGAATAACGACGACGAGATCGTCGTCGCCGTCGACTCCGCGCGCTAGTCCGCTGCCCGCTGCTCCTGCTGCCTGCTGCGGCCGCTGCGCCAGTACGGAGCTATTCCGCGAGTCGCTCGAGTCGCGGTAATCCCGTGTCGCGTCGCGGACTAAGATCCCGAGGCTCGCCGCGCGTACTCCACGCCAACTCCACACGGTACCATACACCACACACGCGAGCGAGAGAGCGCGCGCGCGCGCGCCGCGACACACACGTGAAACCTGTTGTATACGTACTACGTGTTCCACGCGAGTCGCAGGGCCGTGTCTCGCAGCGTCTCTGTATAGTAAATATAAATGCGAAAGTGTTTTCCCGACAAAACTCATTTGTAAGCATTTTTTCAGTTTTGTATAAAATAATTTCGAAGAGATATAATGATGGTACATACTTTTTTCTCACCGTGTATTTCGTTTAAATCGAAATAAAATTATCGAATTTACGAAGAACAATATAGTATCTAGTATACCAAAAAAAATACTCGAGTCGACCGTAATCTGTAACTTATTGTAATTGTAGCACGTGGGTAGCGGTTTGTTTATTTTCCAAAAACGTCTCGGTCGTCTCGCCAGTTCATCGAAAATGAGAATGAAACAAAAACAAGAATGAACGAGACAGAGCTTTTATGAAACGGACCATTTTGACCGCGGCACTGACGAGGTATCATTAAAGACGGTCGACTATACAGGTAACTGCTAAGTGGGCCCAGTAGGCCCGGGGATAATTGAAGAACGATGACATTACCATTTTGACTGTACCGGCCGAGGATAACAAACACGATCGTTTTACATGATTGACCGAATCACTATTTTATCGACAGTAAAAATAATATTTGTTATCTTCAGTACAGCCAAAATCGTTGGTAATGTCATCGTTCTTCGATTACCCGCTGTCGAATTTTTATTCAAGCTACACGCGAAATCCCGTAGGACCAACCGCTGCGCGTCTTTAACGATACCTCGGTGACAAACGAGACCCGATTCAGAGGTGGCGAGATATAAGTCGCGATCCAGTATAAAGTATAAATAGTCGAGGTATAAAGTGTGTACATACATTCTACATATTATACTCGTCCGTTCGCGTAATAAGAGACACACACGTACGGTCCGATCTCGCGCGTATTCTTTATCACCGAGCCGCAACCGTGTTTCTTGATAAAGCGACAAAATTGAGAAACTATTGCTTTCCATAACAACGCTTGTCGAAATTCCTCGAATCGCGCAAAGTCGCTTACGGAAGTTATACGGATGTAAACATCATCGTCCGCAGGTAAACACAGCCCTGTTGTGTCGCGCGCTCGCCGTGAATCGTAATGTTGTGATCACGTGACCGCGGCTTATGTTTTGTTCGAACGACAACGCGCGAGTTGCACGCGGAGCCGGCGGAGCGTCGATCGTCCGCGTACGAAGTGTGTGGAATCGCTCGGCTCATTTTCGGAATTCGATGCGCGAATTGTTACTGACAATGAGATTTTGGCGAAGGAACGAACGGAATACGCACGCGAAGAGTTCCGGTCGCGATGCGTCTAGCGCGAGAGCGGAGGCATGTACTGTGTACGAGATGCGCGTTTCTCACGAAGCAAGACGGCTATACACACCTGCAGGACGAAACCGGACGAAACGCAACACGCCGACCGCTTGAACCTAAGTACCTGGAGATACTGCTCATCAACGATAGCGATTCCACAGCTGTTAAAACTTGCGGCGAATCTTAGGATTACTCCGAGAACTTCCTATCGGTGAGTACGAAATACAAAACTGTTATAACCTGTACTGCCTGTACGATTATCAGGCGCGTTATTTTTTCGACAATGACGCGTCGCATTTCATTTGCCGCTTTGCATTTTCCGAGTTATCTTTTCAACGATTATTTCGGCGGCAATTCTTTAGATCCTGTATAGAGGTAAAACTATACTGGTTTTCGAATTTTCCGTAATTAAATTTTAATTATACATCACAATGACGACGTACTGTGTTGAATGTTTTATTCCTATATTAAATAGTATAAAATGATGCGATGAAAAGATGTTGTAAATTCGTTGCGAAAAATTTGAATTGTTCAACTATGTCAAAATTTACTTGTCTCTTTACTGGAGAGTTGTCATTTAAAATTATTTATTTATTTATTTTTGTAGAGTTGTCATTTGAAAATAATTATTTGTTTATTTTTTAAATTAATTTTTAGTCAATTTTTGCCGCTATTAAGAATTACAGCGGGAGTTTTTTTTATTTAACAATCTCAAAGAAACACAATATGATATTTTTGATGCGCATCATAAAATGCAATCGCACCAGTAAACTAGGAAAATTATTAAGGTGCCGCGACGTGTGAAAAATTAATACATGTATCTATGTGTGTTGTGTGTGTAGACACTATAAACATTTATTACACCATATAAGTACAATTGAACACCGAGGGGTTGCTAAATTATTGTTATTACTTTTGTTATGCATCATTGTTACATTATTATTGTTATCGTTTATTATCACTGCCTATGCATTAATACATTTATACCAAGTCTTGCGACTTTGCTCGCCCATAAATAATATACTTTGTCTCTTTTAAACAAATACGTACTCTCTTAAATACATAACTTTTCTCTCTTTCTGTACAATCTATGTACACATATTTATGCACACACATATATACTTGTATACTCTATACGCGCGTATACATAATAATATACATACGTTTTTCGAGGCATTAAATCAATAATATGAGTAAATGAATAATAAGCGGTAAGCGATAATTACGCGGGTATATATCGAAAGACTTGATGCACTTTTTTTACTAGCACACGTATGAAACTGCTCTAAAATTGTCTTTTTGTGCACGCGAAAGCTAGATACAGTTCGTATCGATGTTAGATTTTTCGTTTATCTAGACTAAGTCGAGATGACCGAATTGGACCATGCAAAACGAGTTAGTCACTAACACCTCAAAATACATGTAATATATCGTGGCGTATAGGTATGTGCCGCGAATTTCGACATTATTCGAGCTGACACTATCGAAAACTTTAGTATATCGATTATTACTCTACTGTCTATTAAAATGTCTACAAAATATTAGCAGCCAAAGAAGATCAATTGCATTTAATCAATTAACGAAACGTTAATGCTGTTTATTGTCATGCAAATTCATGGTAATACAAATTCAGGTTGATTCGAATTTCTCACATTAATCTACTTGTATATTAAAATCGAAAAATGCATTATTGATTGGATATTAATTTTCATTTAAAATATTATTTCGTGAAAACATTTCCATTTCCAAATTTTAAATTTACATTTCCGATTTTTACATAACTATTAACTGAACTATTGTAGGTATAATATTCAGATTCTTTCTTCCGTATATTAATTCATTATTGAGATAAACAAAACAGATTTATTTTTTTTTACGTAAAACATAACATAAAAATTATATTATAAATTTAGTTTTTTTACAATATATTTTTTCTAGAATAAATCTGAATTTACATCTAACTGCTAAAGATCTTTTATTATTAAGTTGAATTTTAATATAAATTTTGACATAAATAATCATTATATTAAATCAGTTTTAATTTAAAAATACATGAGTAAATTGTTATAGAGAGAATTAGAGCGAATATTATACTTGTGTATATTTCCTAGCAACATGATTCAATATAATTAAGAATATTGGGCTGTGTTGCTTGGATACGTATAAGGATATTCGCTATAACAACGTTGCATTTAACTCGTAATTGTATATCAAATTGACTCTTATTCAGATTTTTTATCAAGCCATTGTCTCTTTCTATTTCCCTTTTAAATCATATTGCACTATTTATATTCAGTCTTAGTCGGCTAAATAAAAGCAAAAATCATAAAAGATACTTTAAAATCAAATAGGAACTAAAAATATAAAATAATATCTAGACAATTTGGGTCCCATAAATTAGTAACTGTTTTAACAATTATTCCCCGTATTTCCCCTCTCTTTCTCTCTGCACGCGTGTGTGTATGTGTGTACATACAAACACATGGTTTGTTCCAAAAGTAATGAATCTAATTCTGGAAAAACCATTTTATTGAAAACACACTTAATATTTTTTAAAGTAAGAGCGTCAATATAGCGTTGCTGCCACTCTTTGTAGCAGCACAGAAAGTCTTGACTGCTTGGACCTTTTTAATCATCTATTAAATAAAAAAGATCTAAGCAGCCGCGACGAGTACTCTGGAAGGCATGTCCAGTCAAGACTTCCTGTGCAAAGAGTGGCAGCTGGAACCGTTACATTGACGCTCAAGAATCCTACTTTGAAAAATATTAATAATTTGTATTTTCAATAAAACAGTTTTTTTCAGAATTAATCTTATTACTTTTGGGACAGCCCATGCATATACATATGTATATATATATATATATATATACACACACACACACACACAACGCACATATAATTTTACATTTAGTTCACATTTAATATTATATATATTATTAAAGTAATTACCATTAATTTTAGCTCTTACACGTTGGGACAATTTAGTAAATTTTGTTAGGTATTTACTCCATCGTATAATACGTGATAATAGCGATACGAAGTATATCGTATTAGTTATTATATTAATTATACAGTCGCGAAACCGTTTCTACACATTTTTGTATTTAAAATTTTATTAGAACTTATGACTAATTTCCTAACGCACGAGGAATGTGTGGATAATTAAATCCCAAGTTTAGTATCTGACATTTTTTTTTACATATATAAATTTTACGAATCGCGAATACATTATCGCCGTATTTAGAGATTATTTCTAATTTATAACTTATATAAAATAATAATCTTGATTTTTAAGCGTACGTGCCACACGATTCATATCGCGCGTTATTATAAACATAAATACTCTTTTCATTAAGCTATTTATGATACCTCAGTTTTAAAAAGCACCTGCTTAGAAAATGCACTCCGACGGTGAACCCTTTTTTTTTTATCTCTTGAGCTCTATGATTGATATCAATTGTCAACGATTTGTCATGGCAGTAGAAAATGGCAGCTTATTAAACGAGTTTCAACTCGTTTGAATATTGAGATAAAGATGAGAGCGTTGGTTCACAGGCTAACATTGAGATTCGTTAGAAATTTATATATATATATATATATATTTTTTTGCGATACGCATATAGCCCTGCGCGAAGTGACATTCTCTTAGGCAATAATAAAGCCCCGTTTTACGAAAGAATAAGCGGAAGAAATTCCCCTATAGTAATAGTACATCCATTCAATCGCTCGAAGTCGACGGTTTGCTGTCTAGTGTCTGCTCGAAAAGATAAAGTGCTCTATGAATAAATTCATATTGTTCAGCTGTTTGCACCATCCCACCCCTGTCGTATCTAAAATATTAAGGTTACTTGTATTTCGTGTACTTGTAAGATAACTACGTAAGATTACTTATATATTTCAAGTTTATTGCCTTACCTCATCTGACACAAAATACCCAGTACATCGACATTTCCGTCTTTTATAAGTTGATTCATTCCTATCCCTATCGCTATAAAACAGCCAGTTCGTCCTATACCTGCGCTGCAGTGGACGATCACTGGTCTTGGTAAAGCGTTTACCTCTGCGGCCATATTAACGAGCGCATCTGCAGTTGAAGGTACGGCATGGTCCGGCCATGAATCATACCTATATATCGATATATTTTTATACAATTTAATATACGTAAATTTAGTAATGAATTTATTATTAGTAAATAAGTCTTCCTCTTTATTTGAAAATAATAAAAATGTGAATAGCATAATAATTATATTACCAATAGTGCTGCAAATGTCTCCTTTCTCCTTCGTGCCGGATTTCCATAGTTCTGACGGTATATCCGTTTCTCGTATCAATATAATTAACGATAATTGTGAAAGCTCCAACTTGTATGCGATTATTTACGTCAAAGGGAAAGTACGCCTCGCACTTTGGTTTGGACGCTTCATACAATCTAGTTATCATAACGATTGCAGGAACTTTTTCTGTCCAGACCATTTTCCAGAAATCTGCTATCGTGTTAGCTAATGGTCCCTGTGTCGCGATGTATCTAGCATTTTCGCCGTCGTATCCCTGTAAAAATTTTGTTTTCTATTATATGTCTATCAATTCCGCGAAATTTGGTAATAAAAGGTGTCTATGTACATCAAACAAGTTTTCAAGCATTATTATATAAAATTACTATTTACATACTCGGATGTAGTTAGCATTTATGTAACCGGCGAGCGGATCATCGAAGGAACCTGGTAAAATAACTCTGGTTTGTAGATTGGGTAACACAGAGCTGTATCGATTCTTTATTCCTGAGCCACAAATATCCACTTTTTCTGGCAAATTCAGTGGCACTTCCCAAAATTCTTTGTGCAATGTTCCCGTACTTTCGCCAACCTTTTTCAGTTGTGCTCTCGACAATACATTTCCCGCACTTAGCAAAAACTCTTCCGTAGTACATTCTCGAGTAGGAGTAACCATATGCGGCGGACTTTCCGGAGCTGGTGCCAATTCTATGGTTAAACTTGTGCTCGAGCCACGTCTTTCTAACAGTCCTTTTGCTTTTACACGTATTGGTTCTGGTTTACGTTCGAGCGTTGCAAGAGACTTTTAATATTAAAAATAATGAAGGTTATTTTCAATATGATAATTTAATATTTATATGCGAATTATTACATTGATAGGTTCTCTTACCTCGGGTAAAGAGGTCTGAGGAATTGGTCGTACCGGATACTTGGGTGCAGATTGCTTCGCAAATGCTTCGTGAACCCATTTAGCCTCCATGGATTCTTTTGTATCTTTAGTTGACTTGTCTGGCTGACAAATGGCACCTTCCTCGACCAGACCGTGCCGATCGCCATTCTCGTTATCTTTTTCACGCGACATTTGTTTTCGCAGCCATAACAAGATCTGTTAGAGAAAAAGTTCTTATACACAATTCTGTATTATACAATACCTGATTTAAAATGATGAAAAAATCATTCGGGTCTCACAAATTTATCAAGCATTTAAAATAGTCACTTGTTTTTAGAAAATAAGAGAACGAGTTTTCTACATTTCAGTATCGTAAAGAAATGTGATGCTTACTAGGAATGTAAAAAGAATAGTGCCAGCGAATGCACAAAGCGCTACAAAGTAAGGCAAATGCCAATCTAGCCATGATAGAGTCGTCCTGGAATGTACTTCCTTGTCTGTCTGACTATTGAGTTGGGCCACTTGGAGATCCATTCCAGCATCATCCAGTCCTGTCACGGACTGCCGGATTCTGTATTAAAAATACTTTGAGATAAAGAGTAAATCTTAATATTTCGTGAAATACGGTGATTAGCAGGATATGATTACAGGCTGATATTGTGAATTTTTACACGGTACATAAGCGTTACCTGTGATAGGATCTCGTAGGCATTCCCTTCGTAGAGGGCAATAAGGAGATTGGCACTAGTGTATCCTTATGCCACTTTTGTTCATTGATTAGATAAAATTTTTCCAGAGGATTTATATTATCACTATTGTTGATTGTTGCATCATAATAATTAACATCATTTGCATGATGATGAGTCAAGGAAACACTTGTACCATCTATAATAAAAATAATAATAAAATTGCACACACAGACTGTAACATAACTAGAAGCTTTACAGTATTATGAAGCATTGTAAAAAATTGTATACAAATTTTGCTCATTGTACATACTTGACTCTTGTCATTTTAACATAATGACAAAAATTTAACGTATAAGCGCTTTGGCCGCAATAAACACAAACGCAATTCGACGAAATAGGTAACGTAGAACGAAAGAAAAGTTATTTTGCATTATGAACAAGAAATAAAAATAACTCAATTCTGAATCTAAACGAGAAAAAGCGAATCGTGAAATGAAAGTAGGGACAACAGATGCAACAAATACAAAATGGGCTAGGGTCATGAAATAGACATAAAATCGTTCATTTGTTAACTATGAATTGCGTATATACGCGGGTAACACGCACGCACGCACGTACGTACGCACGCACGCACGCACACACGACCCACGACCATTAGCCCGCGTCATACACTATCCCGAAGTCGGAGCATCGTGAATAAATCACATCCTGTTTTCTCATTGATGTAATAATAGCGAGCGGATATGCACAGTATTTGCGAGCGAATGAGCGACCGAACGAGCAAAAGAGAAGGATTACTTTTCACCCTGATGTTTGATCGATACCTTTCATCAGCAGCGCATACAATAATATTCCGAGCAGCGTGTGATTGACGTGTGATTTACGGGCACGATGCTCCGAGAATGGGAGTTGTGTATACGACGATACGGCCATATTGCGGCGGAGTCGAAACTCCCAAGCAAACTCCTTGTCGGAACTACCCGAGAGAGAGATGCTCCGTTTCATATGCTTTGACCCGCAGCTTTAGTTCTATTCATAGTGCCTTCGCGATCGTCTCGCATTCCTCTCGTTCTCTCTCGTGTAGTACGTTGAGAGTAAAGCGCTGGCCAATCGTGGCGGCGACGGCCTTGTCGACCCGTCGGCGTCGGCCAACCGCGGCGTGAATGTAAACGCTTGTACCGTGTTATTCACGCGGGTGGGAGTTGGCGTGAATGAAAGCGGAGCACGTGCGATTAATGACAGTAATGTCGCATTCGGGAACGAGTTTTACGTTTATTCGATACACGAGCGGACGCTGCTTCTTCTCCAAATAACTGGATTTGGAGAAGCAAAGTGCTTTACGTGCGATCCACGTTATAACTGCAGATACGACGGAATGAAATGAGAAGCGGATCGTCCCGTATCGTATAAATTGTCGTCATGTTGAACGAATTTTTTTTTCAACTTGTATAACAATATATACCGTGGGTGATCCATTTTAATCTCTCCACGCGATTATCCAAAACTCAAAATGATATTTTAAATCAAGATTATCTTCTGAGGTTTCTTTTAACAATCAGTTTCCAATTCAGGAATAATCATCATGTGGAAAAATCAAAATGATTCACGCGATATATTGCTTACGATTTTCGAGCGTGTGAATTGACTTGTATAAATAGAAATTACCGCATAAACAATAATATCATGCAATAAAATCCTCACATGATTCCCAGTCGTACTCGATTAGCAATTAAAATTTTAGATATTCTTTATCATTTCAAAAGGTGCAAACTTATATTCCTAAAATCGCCATGCGTGTGTATTTCCTTATTTTTCTTTATCTAAACTTCATTTATAAGGTTCAAATACCCGCAATTTCTCTGTTAATTTTAATGACAGAAAAACATTCACGAAGATCTTCTTAAACGTATTACGTACGTACAATTTCTCAAGAATATAGCGGTGATTCACGCGAAACCGGATGTTCATATTTGCCATTTACGTCTGCTTAAGCATTATATTCGTTCTATACAAGCCCGGATTTGTGTTTTATCTATGTATCTTTCTTTGAAATCTCCTTAATTCAATTTTGTGACGCGATAAAATTGTAGATGACTGTATAATTTTCAATTTGACATTGTTTCGACGATTCTTTTTTAGTAAACAAGCAAACGACAAAATTATGCTTTTTACTTACCGGCTATAGTACGATAATGGCAACCGGTGATCATTGTGTAGTAGCACTAAAAAATCAATAGGCACACCGGAACTGAATGCTCGTTTCCGCGTGCTTCGATTTCACACTAATGTAAATAAACCACTTTGTCGTTTTGAGATAAAAATGTATTACGACTCGTTGAAAAATTCAAACTGATTCAAATATCTTTTAGCTATTTTCAAAGTCAAATAAAAAAAAAACGACAAAAATCTCGATTATTGCCTCAAGCTCACGCGTTTTTTGCGATTCGTATTGTAAATGACATGAAGGAAAAAAAAATACTTTCCAAGCACGAGAGAGAAAAACAATTTAGTATAAGTTAGTTACGTATTCTCAAACAACGAAAAAGCTCGCACGAATGTCAGAGCAGCCCTCGCACTGCCAACTGGCTTGATCTCCATTCATCCTTCCACAGGAAGCTTACGAGTTTTCGTAGAGCGCACGCACCCAGGGATATACGCACTTGCGTGAAATTGCGTTACGACGATTGGTCAAAGAAAGGATATCCGGATACTTATGGACCATTATAATTTGATTACGTTTTTCATCATTTTCGGTTTTCTTAATCAAATAACGAAATTTTCAATTTTCATAAAAATTTTTCATATTGGTATAACTACCGATATTACGTGTATGATAATATTTAATGAATAACCGTAAGATACACACATATATGTACATATATATACACATAGTTTGACATATTCTTAGTAAAAAGTAATGTCTCTTTGCTTCGATAAGTAGCTCTGTATTTTATGCTCAATTATTTATTACGAGATGAATACACCCCATCGAATCGATTCTTACATATCATAATTTTATGATATATCAGAATTATATTAAATTAATTAATTTATTATTTGTATAGGTGTAAAAATAATTGTTCGTAAAATCGCAATATCGTATATTATTATTGAATATAAATCTATTGGATCAAAGACAATGTCTGCGCTTATGGACATGTATCTAATGATTATTATAATCGTAATTGATAGATTACTCGATCCGCATTGTTAAAATGTACACAGATAAGGTGAAAATTTACAATTGTTTTTATTCGACATACGAATTGTTTGATTTTTGCAAGAAAATTTTCAAAGAGCCGATAATCATGTAATATTCGACATACGACGCAGTGCAATGATATTGCGCAAGACGTCTGCGGGAACGTTTTGAGATGGTAACGTCGAAACACATGCACTCGCATTTGCGGGTTAATCATATACCTTGCCGAGGCGAGGGAGAAGAAGGTCCTTTTCCTCCTTTCGAGATGGTCTGTCACGTCTCGTTAAGACGTTGTCGCGATAGACAGCATCACCCTGTGCACATCGACATCGTGATAGACGATGAGATACGATACGTAGCTCCGCAGATAAATTGCACGTCTGCGTAGGATCGAACTCGCGTCGAACGCATCTGAATGGCGTCTGAACGGATTGCAAAATGACGGCCAACTGCATTCACCTCTTTCGCGCTGACCGCGAAGGGGTGGCGAGGGGATGAAGTGCAGCAGACGCGCGCATTCGTGACACGGATACGATTCACCGAGCCACCCTTCCCTCTGTAACGGTACGTGGCCTCGCCCCTTGTACGTACCATCGCGGCACCCAACGATACCCCTGATGAACGCGGCGGTGCAGTGATATGATCCATCGAGAAAAGTTTTTAGCGCTAAAACCGCCGGCTCGCCAAATTTTCTTCCAAGTCGCTAAAATTAACTACAAAATTGTACAACATTGATTTAATCACCCTGTTCGAGACGTTTATAATTTTAACTTTTGCAACATAAGTATATGTAAATTTGTGTTTTGAACGAAATCCGCGTGTTTGTCGCGAAATTTAATTCTGGAAATGGAATAAATTGTCTTATATGCGATTGATTTGTCTTCCTTTTCTGCTTTCAGTTCGTTCAATTATTTCAATGTTGGTTGCAAACAAGAAGCAGCATTTTGATAGCAGTAATTGCTACTGAAATAATCATAATCAAGGATATAAATTTTTGTTTTTGTTGTTATGTCAATTATTTTCGTTTTTATTATTGCGTCAATTATTCTCTGCTTTAGCTTAAGCTGAACGATTAATCTTTTCTCCTATGCTGCTATATATTTACGATATTTATCACTGCCTCTTCGTTACATTTTTGTCTCTATTTTCGTTTATCTCTATTTTCCTTCAAACCTCCGCCGAAACGCAATCGACAGAGAAGAGGAAGCAAAAAGATAACGGTAGAGGGTGGCAAGGTTAAGTAAGAGCAAAGAGAAGGGAGCGTTGAATGAGAACTTCTAGGTCGATGAGAGGGTGTAGAGAGAGGGAGACAATTCGGCCTTCGTAACTCGGGAGGGTGAAGAAAGGAGACAGAATGTAGGCTAGTCTCGTTGGCGAACAGCGTCCCCAATCGATACGTACGCAGCAAACTTCTACGCCCTCTCGTTCTGTCAATCTTTCATTTTATTATATTTTATTACAGTTAACTGACAAATTCTAATTTCACGAACAAAAGAGATAGAAAAAGAGAAAAAAGAAATAGAATTTCTTAAATTTTTTTATGCAATTAATGAAAATAATTAGAATAATACAATTAACATTACATGTTAAATAACATGGACATGATAATGATATATAAATCTTGCACACGTGCATGACACAGATTTAATGATGAATATATGCAAGGAGTATTAAATTGATTCGATCTTTTCTCGTAAGAAACGTTTTAAATATATTGACAGTTTTATTTATAGAATTATCCAAAGCCAATTCAATTTTAATTTTAATTCGTACTCGTTTACTTTTTATTTTTAATATTTTTACTATTGGCGCGCGCGCGCGCCACACACACACACACACACACACACACACACACAATGTATCGATATTTTTATGTTTGCGATAGTAATATACTAATAGTAAACGTAATTATTCGTGGCAGTTTATCTAACCAAATCCAATGGTTGCACATGAGAATGAAATTTTTTAATTACCTTAATCGACTAATTGTAAGTAACACGTCATATCCGTTTCCGGTGGGATACGCGATAGAGAGCTTGGCCTTGGTAGTATTCTTGGAGATTTACTCCTTACAGAAATCACATTTTATGTAATATGTCTGTACGTACCATATTATACAGATGTATATCTGTATGTATTTATTGTACTGTAAAGCTCGTTTTTATATATATAACGGAGAGAAATAAAACACAAGAATAAAGACATGAAGGACACAATTTTTTAAGTGTTGCTTATTAGACGCTTTTTAAATTAATCCATGTTGCTGAAGAATAAATAATTTTTATAGACCGTAAGGTGTTGAAAGATCGTAGATAGCTATGTTATCCGGTTTTCGGTAGGCTACAGAAAACAGAACAGTCTTTGATATACGCCCCATTTAAGCAGATAATCAATGATTCACGGAAAATTTTTCAATATTTGTCTTAACTGCAAGATACAGTGGAAACAAGACTTTCTTAACGCAAGTTTCGATTTACGCATTCAATTTTAACGTTAACAAAACATTATACTTAACTTGGTTTTTTACTATACATTAATAACTTGTAGGTAATATTGATATTGCTACAGTTTACATAACTAAATTAAATGTGATGTCTTGTCGTGCATTATTTTTTAACAGTAGATTCTTTGATAATTGTCTCTTAGGAAAAATATCGGAAGATTATCATTTATCATTGGATTTTTTTCAATTTACAATATTATATTACTTTTTTAATTAAGTCTGAAAGTAAGATTTTATTAAAATAAATTTTGCCTGACCTATAAATGAACTGTGAAGAGGATGAAATTTAGTTATTTATTCGATGAAAGTTCAGTTTGCGAGAAAGCAAACACAGTGTTGTTTATAATTTGGAGATTATTTTTATTTCGACATTTTGCTATAATAAAAGCAAAGCCTTTTTTTGCTGTCTCTTATACACATCTCTGAGC
>NW_012026802.1:591547-789521 GCF_000956235.1 Wasmannia auropunctata
GGGGGGGGAGGATATCTTGTGTTCATAAATTTTTTTAAACAGAAATCGGAAGTTCTCATGGTAAGATTATATCTGTACAATAGCAGTTCTTTTCGTTATCGCGATGAGATTCCCTCGTGTGGAGCAGCGAAGAGAAACAGACACGAAGCGAGTATCCATGTCCTTTTGCTGGATAAAGAGAAACGTCAAAGCTGCGCATACGCAATGCGAATACCCGTGCAACCTTCAATGGGCTGCCTACCCATTCGCATCCGCTCTCGCAGGGATTGAGCTCTTCCATTGAGCAACTTGGCTGCTTCCGCTTTCCGTTCATGCGTCTGTCTCCTCTTCTTTTTTTCCCCCTTTTCCCTCTTTCGCCCCACAATTTTTTTCGATCATTTTCATCTCTTAAGATGCGAGTCGGTAGGCTCTGGCGACTCGATTCGATGAATGACTATTATACATAAATAGTCTAGAATTCGATATTTATCCATGTCGTAAATTGCTATTAATGTGCTTATCGGGGGGAGATATTGATCGAGTCCCGGTTTTTCAATGAACTGTACTGCCGTTGCTGGTGGCAGTACAAGGGACAAGGCGATACGCGACCCAGAGCCGTCCACGGCGACCTACTTTGTGGCTGTGACGTTGAACGGTCCATTCACCTTGCAGCTCGTTCAGAAATCAAAGCACGTGCCATCATTGGCTACTTATGAATACGCGACGGGGCAATTTCTACAGAAAATATCTGGAATGTATACATACGTGAAATATTTAATGCTAAGTATGTATATTTGCTCACGTTATTTTCTCGCTTAGGTATTCGAGGCAGAAAAAAATAAAAATAAAACACAGATGTTTTTACAAATACTTTGCGTTTATTAAATTATTCCGCTTCGTACTGCTTTGTATAAATGTCATTCCATGGGTCGCTAAAGCTTTGATCGTTTCTCTTATATCGTTAGGAAAACGGACTGATAAATTAGATTTTTGCCTCTTGAATAACTTTCGTCTGGAAAATACACTCAAATAGATGAAATTTTTTCAACACTCTGTTATTAAACACCGATGTTATATATTTTCGATTCAATTAAAGATCAAAAGAAAAGTGTTTGATATTTGCAATATAATAATTGCATGGTCAAATAATTACAATTATGAATCCCATTTTTATGGTTATTACTCCTCTAATTTTAGTAATAATAATATTAATAATTATACTTTATAGTTCTACCATAAATATACAGCTACAAATATATAGCTGCTGGTGCAAAAAATGATTATAGTTAAATTATGGTAATTGCAACCATTTTTTTTCTCAGTGTTTCAAAATAACTTTATCTTAAGAACGATGACGTCAATAAAATTGTAGCTATAGATTTATTACGACCTTAAATTAATTTGTCGATATATATTTGTAGTCTTTTTATTATAAGCAACATTTTCTGTTGATTGCATCGTTATAGTTCGTTTATTAGTTTATAAAGAAGCGTACACATATTGCATAATTTAATACATATTTTTGGCGAAAAGAAACTATTTTCGTGAAAAGATCAGTACGGGGGTAGCTTGTCCTAGTAACCTAGTTTATACCTGAGGGTTGAATAAACGTAGTTGAAGCTAGATGACGTCATTCTCGACCCCATTTCCGGTTTCCCGGTGCAACCAGTTATCCAGGTCTGTGTCCCGTTGACCCGAAATTTCTCATGAATTGAAGGACATTCGTTCACAACAAGTCGATCTGCCGCGTGCATGAATGAATTTTCCACTTCAGCATTATTATTATTATCTCGAGGTGAAAAAAAGTAGAGCTCACACTTAAATTGGCAATTGATTAAATCGCGTATATATGTTTATCGCATATATATAAGGCTATGTCTCTTATAATCAAAATTTTTACCATTACTTTTATTATATTCTTTGTAACTGTCCTATCGACATAGCGCACCTAAAAAAGACTTGGGACTCTCTAAAGATTTCAAATGCTTGCTCAATATAACGTACATTGTAAATTAATAAATTATAGCTTGCTGAAGTGTTTATAGACATGTTCTGTAGAAATACTTCTCAATGTCTTCTAATGAGAATAAGATCAGTGATTGAAATCTAAATCTTTTATGACTTGTCACGTGACTTCTATAGCCGTTGTCTTTTTCACCTCATTTTAACAGATGCTATATACTGCATATAGAAGAAACAGTATATTACGGCAGCCTATTTCGTTCTTAAGGCTCCTGACTACTCATTGTCAGCCAAGAACTCCGCGTTGACGGTAGCGACACTATATCGCGGTAGGAATTAGAACCTTGTTTATCGTCTTACAATTAGACCCAATATACATAATGTTATGCGACGTAAGTCGTAAGAACTCTACAATATGTCGTACGCCAGTATCGTAAGTAGTAAGAACTGATCAATCACAGTCAAATATATGTGAAGAGAAAACTCGACTTGAAGAGAATATCGAACCTTACTGTGACGACGAATTTTATCTTGCGTGCCATTTCGTTATTATGTGCTTAATTGTAAAAATGTGACATACCTCGTACTTATGAAATTCACAGAAATGGATGGAAAGTAAAGTTATTTTTGACTTTTATACATAAAAGCATATTTTTCATTCCTTTTAACAGATGTTAAATCGCGAGTTTTCCTGAATAGCTTCACTTTGCGTGCCTTTTACGACTATTTACTGACTGTATGAAGAGGGGGAAAAGGAGTTTCCATCCATTTTTACAAGTTTTTTAAAGCGATCCTATTTTTTTATTTTATTCAAATTCTCTTTATTTAAAAATGGCAGGCAAGAAACTTTTACGTGTCATTTCTCGCTTGTGCAGACGTCACGATTCCAATGGCCGCAATGACTAATCAGGAGCCTTAATTAATATTCTACAAGATACGATTACGATCGTGTTTTCATTTCCACGTCTCCGTAATATCTCTGCAACGTTGCACTGTGATTTGCAAATTTGCAATACTGTAAGATTCCATAAATAATTTTATTTACAATGGACTTATTTTGTTTTTGCTTTAATCTGCTTATAATTGCCCTGACCTTTGGGTAGTATATTAAATCGTTCTACTGTCTTGCGCAATCACTCGGGATTTGATAAGACATTAGTGTTATCGTGTAAGTTTACTTAATGTCGTCAACTTATAAATATCGGATGATCGGATGGTTGGGTTCCAGTTTTCGATAATAAGACGACTCAAGTGGCTACAAATCGCACGATGGAATATTTGAGCTTCAATGTTTCCAGCAAGTCTCTTACTTTGAAAAAGCGAGATATTCTTCCAAAACCAGCGGCAAACGAGGTTCGAATTAAAGTCGCGTATTCTGGAATTTGTGGGACGGATCTTCATATTTTGGAAGTATGTTATTATTGTAAAAATATTATTTATTTATTTTAATAATTATTGTAACGCAATTGTAGAATGCAAAAAATTACAATGATTCCAAATAGTTATCGCAGGAAATTCCATAAATTATCGTTCTTAAAATAATACATATTTTAGGGATCCTTTCCCTGTAAAGAGGATGGACCTTTGACTCTTGGACATGAGTTTGTAGGTACTATCGATGAAATTGGATCGGAAGTGACCATTTTTAAAATCGGTCAACGTGTCGCCGTTGATCCTAATAGTGGATGCGACAAATGCGATCATTGTCATAATGCGAATTATCACTTTTGTAAATACGGTGGTATAAATAATACCATAGGTATTTTTAGAGATGGTGGATGGGCTACGCACGTGCTTGTCCCAGAAACACAGGTATGCTATGTATACATACAGAACGCTCCAAAGCCTGGATGAATAATAAATTCTTCGACCAAATTTTGCATTGATTTTTTTCTTAGTAAAAATACGTACAAATAATTGAGTACAAAAATGTTTTGCGCAGATTAAGTTGCAAAATGTCGAGTAAATAACAAAATCGTAATATTAATTTTAGATGAAGTTTATTTTAATAAAATTTTAATTTAAGGCTATAAAACATATGCTAAAAATTGAAAAGTTGTGATAGTGATCTTATTCAATATTTTTATTATTGAAAAAAGTCGATTCTAAAATGAAGCATATATTATATTATGTCAAAGAGATGTATATTTGTCATTAGACATTTTTTTCGAGATATTTTATGCACGTAACCCTCCATTTTAACCGTTTTTCATTCTGCTTTAACCACATTGTTATATTATATTAAACGTATCGTTTGAATGATATTATCGATATTTATGATAGGTATATTCAATCCCGGATGATCTTGAAATGCGCCATGCAGTTCTGAGTGAACCGTTATCATGCATGGCTCACGGCTGGGATAAAATCAATCCTGTAAATGTAGGAAAGAGGATTCTCGTTATAGGTGCCGGTATCATAGGTTTACTGTGGGCCTGTCTATTTCATTTGCACGGTCTTAGAAAGACTGTCACGATCAGTGAACCGCAACAAAAACGGAAAGATCTTGCCGCTAATCTTGGTAATATAAATAATATTTTTAAAAAATTGGAAGAAAGCTTTCTTTTTTCTCTCTCTCTAATGGTGATATATTTATTTTATATAGGTCTCGATTATAAAGTAAAAAATCCGACAGAATTAAAAGAGGAGTTTGATTTAGCTATGGATTGCAGCGGCAGTGCTCCAGCCATAGAATTGGCCATATCTTTATTAGGTTCCGGTGGTCGCTTATGCGTATTCGGTGTCGCTAATCCAAAAGCAAAACTATCGATTGAACCATATCAGGTAAACTTTCAAATGAACTTAATTGAGAGCATAGTTTTAATATTTTCTTGCTAAAAATTATAATTATTACGCAGATTTACAAAAAGGAGTTGACCATCGTAGGCGTGAATATAAATCCCTTCAGTTTTTCTAAAGGATTATCTTTGGTGCAAGCAATGTCTGAAAAATATCTTGACTACAATAAATTAGGGATCAAGATATTTTCTTTGTCCCAATATAAAGAAGCTCTCGATGCATTGAAGAAGGGAGATATAAGCAAAGCCGTTTTCAAATTATAAAATAAAGTCTGAGAAGAATTCTGTACGTGTAACAAGAAAGGCCTTTATGAAGAAATTACTTTGTTTTTATAAAATTTTATTGCTTATTCCATACATACATTTGGTTGAATATAATGCATGGAGTTTTAATTAATAAAATGCGCGATATCATAGTATACAAACGAGTACCTGTATAAAACTTTGCCACTGATATTATAGTCACGGTATATCTGTGACAATACACAATTGTTCACAACGTGTATAAATACTACAGTTATTATAAATATTACGAATAAGAATGGGTTACAAGTAACACATACGTTATTTCCCATTCCTAATTACGAGTATCATGGTGTCAAGTTTCAAATGCAAATTACAATATTAGTATAAGTATAAAATTGGAAAAACTTGTAAAGAATATATAAAAACTTGCTGAGATTCTTTCTATTCAGATTTCCACTTCCTATTTTCTCTTATTAAGTTGTTTAATATCTATGTGATACGCCTTGTTAAAAGAGATCGCGATTATAAATGTGCAATAGCTAAAAATAGTACGTGTTTGATAAAACGCATAAATTATTATTACATACGTACAAGTAATGCACGTACATGTAATGTGTTTTACATTATACACATGTATAATTTTAATTCTTAAACATAAATTACACTTTTCATATCACGAACAAGGCACTAACATATATCAACATTGTTTTCTTTGTTCATGACATTCCAAATTCTTTCATTAACGGGGTTAGCTAGATAATTCTACAAATCCGTATTGTCGATTTGCAACTACTAATAACTATAAAAGTAAGATAATATATTTCGTAACATTATTATTATGTTTTACTTCTCCATTGTCTATCAGTTGTACCGAAGCCAAGAAGTTCTTCTTATACTGTCTGTCTGTCTGTCTATATGCCGCGTTACATAACACCGTGTGTCATCATGAATGTATACTGGAATGTTAGTTTGTATCTTTCCAACATTTGTATATTGTTGGTATCTATATTCGTAAAAGTACATGAATTACTTTTTCTAATAATTAAAATGCCAATAAAGACCATTTCAGCATGACAAATTTATGAGAATCATATCATTTCCTTTTGGAACATCCTCGATTAGAGCACCCTCGATTACGTTTTAATATTACTTAAATAAAGTTAAAATTTCGATGTAAAAATTTGAGCGGTGTTCTTACGCGTATTTTTATTATACGAAGAAAAAGAGATCAGTCGTAAAAATTTTAAAAAGTCTACACAGAAGAAAACGGTTTTGCTAAAGTATTTAAAAATTTTTCTAGCTACAAATCTGAAAATAATTTTGTTGGATTATCATTATTTATCAAATAATTATATAGGACAATCAAGCTGCAAGAATGACAAAAATTTTTTGCCATATTCATCACGATTGAGTTTCCTATATATGTAACGTACAATTATTTTATTTTGATGATTCAACAAAATTTTTTTTTAGATCTATAGCTAAATTTTTAGATGCTTTAACAAAACCGTTTCTTTCTGTACAAATTTAACATGAACATCACATATTAAATATATATATACCTATATATACATAAAAACTTTGTTCTAAAAAAACGATAGTACTGTAAAAAGCCGAAATGTGTAAATAATGGTACTAAATTTCTGTCAACAACTGCACTGTGGTGACGTAACGTGTCACGATATGCGCGTTTTTCTTAATGATACATTTTTCTCCTTTGTAAATAACTATAAAAATAATTGCATGATACAAATATAGAAAGTAAGTTAGTAAAACGATAATTGAGGCTCATTAGATTTTGGTTTTACAGCGTTATCGCGACAATAATAAAGCTGATAGTTGCATAGAGCCATTTTAATAAGTCACATCGATTTGCTGCTGCCCATTGAAGGCCTGGATAGTTAATATTTGGCGTAGAAATTTCTGTAAACATCAAATGTATGTAGGTATATACAGAGCTGATCAAAGAAATGAGAAAATTTAAAAGAGTAAAATAAAAATGTAGAAATTGTATTCAATCATTTGATTGTATTTTATTTGATGTAATTAAAATTAATACAGTTTCCTACGAGTTATTTTACTCCTTTAAATTTTTTCATTTTTTGACCCATCTTAGAAATATAAAAACAAACATATCGAAACTAATATGAGATCTATTGTACAATCAAACAACATGGTCATGAAACGATATCTAAACTATCGTTACTAGCAAGAAAATGTACATTAAAATATGACTTACCTCATTGTCATTGTAATTAATAAAACTAGAACTACCAAAGGTCCGGAAGAAACTGGAATTACGCCAGTTCCATAATGAGCTTGACCACAAGCTGGCGGGCAAACAGGGATAATGGTTTCTGCGCAAACAAAAGGAGGAACAAATCTAGTACATGCTAGCTACGAAAATAAAAATCGGCTGGCTAAGGAAAACAGATAAAAAAAATCGAAAGATAATAAATTATGCTGAAAGGTATAAAAATGCACATTGATATAAATTGAAGATTTAAATTTATAGCTGAGGTAACATGAAAATTTCATATTATCATGCACGGTCGACATACTGATAAAAAGTCAAATCCAATATTTAAAAGTCAATATCCAATTAATATAATTAATTGTTCCAACTATAGACATTATCTTCCTACAACTAGCATACAATACATAAAAATTCATGACAGTTACGTCTTTTTATATTCTCTTACCAAAAAGCTCGACTTTCGTTTCAGCAGTGCCTAATTTGTTGGCTGCACGACATACATATTCTCCATATTGCCGCTTTTCTATGGTAATAACTCGAATCGTCGTGTCGGTATATTCATCCGCGGTTGCAAAGTGTGATATGCTGTAATGCTGATTATTCGACAACTGTATGTCGTCTTTGAGCCAGATGATAGCTGGCGGAGGATATGCCTCTACGTGACACTCCAAATCCATATCGTATTGCAAAGCTTGTCCGAGTCGTGGCCTAGGAGCTGTGATTACTGGCGCGAATTCGACCTCCACGTTAATATTACGTCTAGCACCACGTCCAACGCCGTTCTCAGCGATACAATAATACGTTCCGCGATCCTCTTTTCGTATAGAAGATATTTTTAACGTGTTGCCACTGCAATGATTATACAACACGTCAAATATTGCTTGCTAAATATTTAATAATAATTTACTTTAGTTATTATACGTACCGATAGATTGATCCTCCGGTTGGTAAAATAGCATTGTTTTCTCTACGCCACGATATCCTTGGCGGCGGATAGCCATTGGCATAGCATTCCAGTTGGACAGGTTGTCCCTCGCTGACCACCAGAGATTGGGTCGAGTTGTCGCTAACTATCGGTGGTCTACGAACTTGTAAGTCCACTTCGGCGCTTACGAGGTTGCTTACAGTTATTTGTATTCTACATTGATACAATCCAGCATCCGTTTCTTGTATGTCTTTAATCTAAAATTAGACGTATTAATCCCACGTTATATTAATACCAAATTAAACAAACGGATGTATCTTAATTGTAGGAACATTTCAATGAAATATTACTTGTAAAACGTAAGTGGTAGTCGATATGTCATATTTAAGGGCGAATCTACTGTCTCTGATTATCAACGCAGTGCCAGTAGAGAGTGCCACTTGCTCATTTCTGTTATCTTTATTAACTTTTATCCACAAAACAGGATATTCCTGGGCATACTGAACGGAGCACGATAGTTCCACCGTTTCCCCGATATCTTTAATTTGTTCCTGCGATATGTAAGATATTGTCGGAGTACGTTGAGCCGCAACTGAAACAACGTGAAATCCATGATTTACCAGGTTGAAAAATCAAGCTGTATGACTCGGTATATGCGTTGTCGAATGACAAGAGAAAATTTTTCCAGTTTGAATATGACTATCAACGGAATGACCGTGTTTAGGATTCCGTGTGATCGCGCACGTGATTTACGTATGATGTGCAAAATTTATATTCAACAAATGTTCTTACCCGTTTGCAGTAATACGCATATCAAGGCTAAAATTATGACACGCATTATGACACACCCAGCACGGTACTCGAGTCTCAATCCGGAGCGTTTAGCTTCTTCCTACGATGTGTTTGTTACGCTCTCGTTCTCCAACATGGAACTCTTCCTCCTTTCTGATTCAAATTCAAACAAACGTTCGATTGCGTCGCGAAACGATACGACACGAGGGAACGTAACGCGCATAAACTTGGTTCTCTAGAGGCGTGTACAGACGTGCAAAGCGTCTGCAGACCGTACGTCACGGGGTGCAGGTATCTGTTGACCGACCACGAGCGTTGTAAATATGGCGAATGATGCTACGTCTTTAGTCAAGTGCGCGACGAAATCTTATTTTATCACTAATTCAGATTTCCGCCACGATTATCGATCTATCTAAATTAATTTAAAATCGCGATTGATAATTACGAAATTGTAATTGATCTGTATAACATTTTACAAATAATCTCCATAAATTATTGACGCAACTCGACCATTCTCGCGATTAATTTGAATATTTGAATAGTCCTGTTTAAATTTAAACGTTGGAAATGTATCTCGCGAGTCAAATTCTTAGGAAAGAATCACGGAAAAGAGAATTTCTACTTTTTGCACTTTAGTAATTTCTCCGACGTAATAGATTATTTTTAATTAAGATTAACTTACCGACGTTTCATTTACTTATTTACGAGAAAATCTTTTTGATATACTAGACATGCGGAAATAAAAACTACACGGTATAATACACATACATATGTATATAAGTCAATATATAATAATAAAAAGAAGGAAGAAAGGAAAAGGCATGCAAGTATCGAGTTTAAAGATATTAAATATATTTTTGGACAATATTAATAAAATCTATAAGAGATACGCTCTGTACTGCAGATACTGATAAGCTTATATCAGTATCGTAATAATGTTTATTACATTACATTAGAATAGTTAGTCTAGCAAATGCACATAAATATATCTAATTAATATATTTTAATTTTTCATTTAAATATTAATTTGTAAAAATGATTGATGTTAATCTACGAGCGATCTTAAATAATTGCACTTGCTAATTATAAATTTAAATAAAGCTGTTTAGTAGAAAACCTATTATAAGATCTTTGTTTTCGCGTTCGAACTCTATGCGTCTCGTTATACAGATCTAATGCTGCCGATACAGGATAATCGAGATAGGTAGGATAGATAAATAACATCTGTTCGAATGTAAGCTAACTTGACGAATCAGTGCTAAACTCATTCGATGGAAATGCAATAATTTCCTAATAAATAGAGAATATTCCAATGTAAAGGAGTAACCTTTGGTTTATTAATATGCGCGCGACAAAACGGCGAATGTGGGTGTCACGTAGATTGTAGATCATGCGCGTTTTTATTCCGCCTGCGACCCGCGAAGCTGACGCTTCAAGTTCAAGCTCAAAGGAGGAGTCGATGATGCGTTTAATGCGACATATGTAATACATATGTTGTGTCCATTGGGTAACCATAGCAATTCCGAAAGCCTCGACATTCCACCGCTCGGCTTCCACCCCCGCATCGGGTGAAATCTTCGCCCCTGAAGGCGAAGGTAATGCACACGTACACCCTCGCGGAATATGTGCGACTACGTAGATAAGGGACATTAACAGGGCGATACGTGCAGTGCGATATAAGTATTGTTCCTATTGTCCTCTGTGGTCAGTATATCTCATACTGCCGTCGCGAAAGAACGATTCGATCGAGAAACGATTCGCTCTCTCATACGAATTCGTTCTCCAACAGTTCAAAAAGAAAAAAGATATATAACAAACGCGCGCGCGTAAACTTCATCATTCAATCTCGTTTCACTTCTCTTCGTCTCTATTCCGAAATCATTAATCTAACTATCCGTCCTTCGGAAACGGACTTTCTGAAGAAAAAGGAAAAAGCAAATGAAACAGTAATAGTAATTTTGAAAAATATTATTAAAACTCTTGAGATATTAAAAGATCAAAGTTGAAAGAATGAAGGTGAATGGCGGATGACAATGTGTATATAGTCGATTAATCCAAATGTGAATCCGAAAGGTAACAAATACGTTCGATATTATATACAATGTCGTGGAATTAAAACATGCTAACGATCCAACGCATCATGTTCCGCTGCATAAAAACGCTCTCGAGGCGATTAAATGGACGAGGTTTCATCGAAATGTCTTCACTCGTACCTCCGTAAGGGCATCCCGAGTACAAAACCATTATCCCACGTTTCTTCGAGCGGGGTTGATTTGTGCTCCATTCATAATTAAACGAGTGTTCTTCGATGCGAGGCCGCCGCCGCCGCCGCCGCGACTATCTAAGCTATCGACACTGATCGATGCTCGTTTTCTTACGATTAACTATCAGACGCGATCAAAGAAGCTCGTTGTAAAGTGTGTTTGATAGTATTTCGAATATCTAAATCAAGGAACATCAAGAAAATGCCAATCCAAATGCCCGAGATGATTCTTTTGGGAAATGAAGAACGCTTCTCGACTCGTCGCACGCAGATCGATGAATAATCGTTGAAACATTCATCGTGAAAAGTCGTTGTTTTTTTGGCAAGGAAAAAAATGTTATCGGACCAATCGACACTCCGAACACTGTCCATCGAAAGTCTTCCGGTCTTCGCGAACGTACCTTAAAACACGAAGGGGTCAACATGGATGATAAGCTGCAAGTAGACGATGACAGCCAGGTATACTTAGCACCGTTCCAAAAATCGGTTTTACATCCCGCGCATGTGAGAATATTTCTCATAGTGAGTTATTCGTTTAGTAATATACATATATATATGTGTGTGTGTGTGTACATTACTAAACGAATAACTGTTTACTAGTTTACTACGAATAACTATAAACATGCAAAGTACTACATCCTCGAAGTGTAGCACGAGCACATATATGTATATATAGAGAGAAAATTAAACAAATGATAACACGAAACATTTACATGTTTACGAGTTCGCTTTTTCGAATATCTGAGTAATCCATCTAACAATAAGTAGAGGATGCACGTATCTTAATGATACATCTAGCTCGGATCGATATCTGCAACTATTATTACATCAAGGGGCTGTGAGACGAGAAAGTAATCATTATCTTAAATCTACATATTCATCGTGCCCACTTACCGGTCTAATAATCGGCGTAATACACTTTCTTTTTTCCGCTATCTAGTACACTATGATAAGAACTTATGTTGATTTTTTATGTTTAAAAGTGATTAAGGTATCGATCCTCTGACTATTTTATTTTTCGCGAATTCATTTCTGTCTCGCATTGTCACATCGATTCCCCATTATATAAGATTAAAACTCCGACAATAACTTTTTGTGACGGTTTTTTTTTTCACCACGATCGAGGATACGAATAGGGCATACGAACTGGCAGGTAATGATCCACGGGAAACGCTATAAGCGTCTGAATAATTTCAGCAAAACCACACTCAGAGGCCTAGCAGTTGGGGCACTTTTCTTCATCCAGACGACAATAGCCCGGTCGAGCATCAATTCAACGACGAAAAATCGAGCGGCTCCGGAAACACCTCTCGCGCGTCCTCGGCCAAATCAACCAAGACCGGTAATGTCCCGAGGTCTCCGGGATTGATCTCCTCCGTTTATCCGAATAGGGACATTATTTATGAACCCGACAAAAATGGCTCGCTAACCGGTGAAACGCCGGCGAGCGTCAAGAGGAAATTGTCGAGAGCCAGCGTGTACCCATCTGGAACGAATCTGATCGCGCAGGATGCCTTCGGTAAGAATTAATTTAGTGTCAATCCAAGAAATGCTAAGCCGGATCTTGTTTCAAGGCCGATGCAAGGCCAACGCGACACGTTCGATAACGGACGATTGTCAACGCTCTCAAGTTTCTCCGAGCCTTTAAACGCGTGAGAATTCATGTTTACTCGACAGTAGGAAAACTAATTTTAGCTAATCGCTTACGTAACACTTTAATAACGGCATTTAATAAATATAAACCGGGTACGCGATATATACGATCTACGCGAACGTAATATATATGTATAAAGAATAAAACGCTCGTGGAAACCCGCGGTTGTCTATAACAGCAATAAAGCTATGTCAGTAAACTCGATCAATATGCGTACGAATGTCAGCGTGTCACGAATATCGGATGTTAATAATGCAACGTTTGACTCGGCTCTAGTATTATCATTCTACGAATGTGCGCTCTAACTTTCTGCTGTTAACTTTTTACTCTTTTTCGTTCTACTTTTACGAAACTACTAAAACGCCGCGAAATTATAGACATTATCGTAAGGATGCTTTCAAGGTGAAGCAAATTACGAAATAACTTGAAGGAAGTTTACAATATGTGCGCTATATTAATTCTGTTGTAATTTGCCTAGTATACGGCACTTTCACCGAAATGACTAAAAAAATGTTAAAGGCTAAGTCAACGCGAAAAAAAGTCGTAAACGCGTGCTAAAGATTATAGTATTGATAATTTTCTAATTTAAACTGGGCAAGGTCCCAAACTCACGGCGCCCGCCACTCCGGAAATCAATCCCTCGCTACCGGATACGCCAGTATCGTTGGATTTTGCCGCTGGGGATTCATTGCCATCGAAAGAAACGGGAATCGATCCCGAGGTACTTTATTTTCGGTGAGTAGTTGTCTCTGCCACGGCGATATGTCACAAAAGTTATTTTGGTTCTCCCTCATTCGGACTTTAAACAGTCAAATGTCGAGGCGTGTATAATACATGTGTATATATATGTATATATATATATATACATACATATATGTATACATATATAGATGGACATAGGCACTCGTTTCTATTATTACAAGCTTAATATAATTATCTAGGACGTTAGATTGTCTTATCATTTTTTTATCGTACGTTACTTGAACATGCGCAAACGAACGACTCGGGGAAAGAAATGCGAAGGGTCATTTATTTCGAAAGTGCCTTATTTTTAGAAGCTCTTTTTATAAACATGCACATACAAGACAAGACATTATCAAATTAGATCGTCTTTCGAAAAGATTTCGCGATTAACTATATTACTCGACTCGATTTAATTTTAGCGACGGCCATCGAAGAATCGATATGGTATTAGTCTACCAGGAAGAAAACGAAGGAGTTATGACCGAATTAGAAGCTCGTCGGCGAGAGCAGAGACGAGTGTTTCAACAAAATCTTTTGAAAGAAGGTCTGCAACTGGAGCTCGAACCGAAGGAGAGTTCGTTTGATAGAAAAACGTACTTTTTAAAATTACATATACCTTGGAAAATCAAAGTGCAATATGCTGAAGTAATGAGTTTAAAACTACCCACAAAGAGATTCAAAACGATCCCTATGAAAACTTGGGTACGTTTTTTTTTAACTGTGAACCACATGTATATACATGCTATAGGCACGTTCTAGGCGTTGTAAAATGTATCGCGTAAATATGATATATTTCCGAATTTTTAAAACAGGATACAGACGGTGCCAAAGAGATATCGAAATTCTGGGCGCGATGGACGCGATGGGCCAAATGGATACATAAGATACATACTTGGGATACATCGAAGTATCCTGAGGAACCGCATTTTTATGACTACATAGATTCCGGCGATCGTGAAGAAAGGTATTTAAGTAACGTGAAATCAGATTAGTTTTCGTCTCATCTTGTTTGTCATACTTGATATTTGGCAGGTTTATCGTAAAGGAAAGGGATAATGCTTATACGCCCGCCCAGAGATCATTAATAGTAATGCAAATATTATTGCGAGCGAGATTTGACGAGAACCACGAGAAGGCCGGTATTCGCAGGCTCTTAGCGGACGGAACGTATCTCGATTGTTTTCCTCTGCACGAGGGTCCTTATGATAAACCCATGCGTAACGGAGAGATTCTCGATAGATATCTGTTGTACTTACTATGGGCGAGACCCGCGCAATGGTAATAGAAAGTTTTAACAAATATTTCAGACACTTTGATATTGTATAATGTAAACTATTTGAAAGAGATTTTTTTCGTACAACCTTAGGTTTAAAAAACAGCCGTTATGGTTAATAAGACGATATTTTGGCGAGAAAGTCGCTCTTTACTTCGCGTGGCTGGGATTTTACACGAAATGCTTATATGCACCAGCAGTGGTGGGACTTTTATGCTTCATTTACGGTCTTGGAAGCATGGATGGTGAAGACAACATTCCCAGCAAGGAAATATGCGATTCTAACTTAGCTGGTAAATATCCTTTTTTGTACGATATTTGTACAAAAATCTTTGTTGATAAATCGTTACGCTATCCGTCCGTAATATTTCTAATTTGATGCAACGCAACATTTCAGGAAATATCACTCTGTGCCCTCTTTGCGATAAAGCGTGTACCTATCAAAAACTCGGTGATTCCTGTATATTTTCGAAATTGACTTACTTATTTGACAATCCCGCGACTGTCTTCTTTGCTATGTTTATGTCTTTCTGGGGTAAGATTTGAAAATGAATAAAATATCTTTTTTCCACGTAATCATACGTATCTAAATACGTTTTAACTTTTAATTTTTCAATTTAACAGCTACCACGTTTCTCGAGCTGTGGAAACGGCGTCAAGCCGTGATCGTTTGGGAATGGGACCTACAAAATGCCGAATACGACGAAGAGCCCAGACCTGAATTCGAATCGTCCGTTAAAACGTTCCGAATAAATCCCGTGACGAAGGAAAAAGAACCGTATTTGCCCGCGTGGTCTAAGGCCATCCGATGTTTGGCTACTGGCTCCATGGTATTTTTTATGGTAATTAAATTCACGCATTTTCACTTTCTTCGATACTTTAATATCTCATTACAAATTATTATCGTTATTATCTTTTGCGTAGATATGCGTAGTCCTCGGTGCAGTTTTAGGAACGATCGTATACCGCATTTCGTTGGTTGCCGTTTTTTACGGCGGGGGTGGTAGTTTTTTGAAAAGACATGCGAAGATATTCACTTCTATGACCGCCGCCCTCATTAACTTGGTGATAATAATGATACTTACGCGAATATATCATAAGTTAGCTCGTTGGATGGTCAATTTGGAAAATCCGAGAACGCAGACGGAATACGAAGCCAGCTATACATTTAAGATTTTTTTATTCGAGTTTGTCAACTTTTACTCCTCTTTGATTTACATCGCCTTTTTCAAGGTATATATTAGCGTACGACATTAAACATACGATATCTCACATTGAGCTCCTTTGCGTTCATATTCATCTATATATTTAGGGGAGATTTTTCGTCCATCCTGGCGATGCGGATGCGAGAGCCTCGGAATTCTATCGCATTAAAACAGACGTATGCGATCCCGCTGGTTGCCTTTCGGAAGTCTGTATTCAACTTGCGATTATAATGGTCGGTAAACAATGCTTTAATAACTTTGTCGAAATCTTATCACCGAAATTGTGGAATTGGTGGCGCAAGAGAACGCAAGTCGCAGCGACGGTCAAGAATCATGATAGAAGATATGCTCCTTGTTGGGAGAAAGATTATCAGCTTCAAGATCCGGGGAGACTAGCTTTGTTCGACGAGTATTTAGAGATGAGTGAGTCTCGCGCACTATACACTAAATTCGTTTTCGGCAAAACATCTTTTTACAGGCATTATTCCTTCTTTTTACCATGTTTATAGTTCTGCAGTATGGATTTGTAACGTTATTCGTGGCAGCGTTCCCGTTAGCACCTTTATTCGCTTTATTGAATAATATCGCCGAGATAAGATTGGACGCGTACAAAATGGTCAAGGAGGCTCGAAGACCGTTAGCCGAGCGAGTAGAGGATATTGGTGCTTGGTTCGGTATTCTTAGGGGTGTAACTTACGTAGCGGTGGTATCAAATGTACGCGCACGCACATACAAATTCGTCGAGTCGCACAAGTCGCTTTAGCCTTTTTAACTTACGAATGGCATGTTCCAGGCCTTTGTTATCGCGTACACGTCCGATTTTATCCCACGAAGCGTGTACACGTTCGTTTATTCGCCCACCGAAGATTTGGTGGGTTACATCGATAGTTCTCTATCAGAGTTCAATACGTCGGATTATCGCGACGATATGAAGAGCGACGTGGAAGCCGAACATCCGGAGACGTGTCAGTACAGAGGCTACAGAAACGGTCCGGACCACATCATCGATCCTTATGGGCTCAGTCCGCAGTACTGGCACGTTTTCGCCGCACGTTTAGCTTTCGTCGTTGTCTTCGAGCACGTTGTAAGCCGATAAACACGTTCTTTTACTAACAAGGCAATAAAATTGGCTATTTCGATGGAGAAATTTTTTTTTTACAGGTTTTCGCACTTACCGGTATTATGAGCTACATAATACCGGCGGGACCGCATTCGCTGACAACTCAACTGCAACGTGAACGATTGATCGCTCAGGAAGAAAAGTACGAAAAGGAAATAAGGGGAAAAGAAGATGAAGATGATTTACTTTCGGTTTTGAGAGAGGCCGGAAGCATCGGTAGAGGAAGCTGGGCCAGACGATTCAGCAAATTAAGCGACGTACTAGATACTACTCACGCTGACATTAGGCATAGCAAACGCAGCGATAGTTCCACAGTATGGGAAGTCCCGTAAAATCGAGGGTTATACTCTCTCGTATACATTTCACTCATAAAATTCGGGATTACGTGAGAATAATGAGAAAAAAAAATAAAGCCAAATGCTCTCTATTGTGTAATTCCCTATTCTCAACGTCAGTTCCAAATAACTTAATAATAAGTCCAAGTTCTATAATAAATTTACACTTACGCTTTTCATTATTGCTCCTAATTATTAGATGCACTGTAAAAAATGCAAATATAAGGTAAGAGTTACAGATACTGTTACACAATATACTTTTTTATTTTACATAATGCCATATTTTTTTCCTAGAAATTATTACAATCTATATTATGTATATCAATCTATATATATATATACATATATAAATATATATATATATATATATATATATATATTTATATATCTTTATATATATAAAATAGAATATATTTATAATAATATACATGTATTTTCTCTCTCTCTTTCCCCCCTTTCCCTTCCCCTCTCTCTTTCTCTCTCTTTCTCCCTGTATATATATAATCCATGTATGCTTTTCTTGATATTGATCAATATATATATATATGTATACATATTTGTATATATTCGATACACATCACTTTCTTACGTCTATTATTTTAAAATCTAAGTGTCTAATTACATTAACATATTTTTTGTATTGAAACTATATCACAGTTGTATTTGAAGGAGAATCGGGGATTTAAAGGAAGGAAGCCATACAGGTAACTGATACTGAGCGTAGTCTATTCAGTAAGATTATAAAGTATGATGAACACAAAAGCACTGATTATTTCAAACAACGGACTCGAAATTTATTGAGAAAATTATCAGAATTCTCAAATTATCACTTAACATTTTTGATATTTTTACAATGATTTAATACAATAAATATTTTATTTGGAATCGATCTATTTATTAGACCGTGCTTCTTTATATGTGCGGCAAGAAAGATTTCAGCTTGACTTACCGAATGGACTAAGCTGCGATTGAAAATGTTTTTCCAACAAGGTAAAAAAATAGAATTGTGGGAAGGTAACACTTAACTAGGTCCGGGAGGGTGGTTGAAATTAAACATGGTTGTAGGTGGACGTCCCTGTATAGGTTTTGGTGGTAACTTCGGTGTCACTGATCCTGAAATGCAATAATGATAATGAAAATAAATATCCGTTAATGTTATATAAATATATATGAATTTGCAAACAGACATATAAATATCTTACCATTAGGCTGCGTTGGTGGAAGTTTCGTAGGGCTAGGGCTATTGAGAGACATATGTCTCCGTGGAACATTGCAGCATGTATTTTCTAACGTGGAATTTCGGCGCGACAGTAATGCCGAACTACTTGGATTTAACGTTGCTGGAAGTCGTGGTGGTAACGGCGGTGGCGAGATATCATCCCTCGGCGGAAGAATTGGTGCGTTTGGAGCTTGTTTTGCCTATATTTGTTCGAAGCAAATTTTTTTACTTTCTCGAAGAAAACCACAATAATAATTATCCTATTTGTCATAAATCTTAATATGCAACATATTTCTACTCTATCGCAATGCAGAAATGTAAGTTTGAAAATCTGATATCATCCAACATAACAATAAAAAAATTAATAAATATCGATAATGAATAAAGCAAAAAATTATTTGATTTAAAAAGTTTCTCTTAAAAACATTTTTCTTGGAAAAAATTTAAGTTTATAATATTTTCAAATCCATGTATAAAGATATTTTAATTTTATTGAATTAGAAAATGATTAAAAAATTTTTAAACTGAATGAATCTTAGTTAACCTTAAAATCTCTTACTTGTTGTGGTGATTCACTACATGAATTTTCTCGTCGTTTAGGTATCACTCTAGGTTTAGGTGGTAGAGGCGGCGGAAGTTGATTAAGTTGATTAAGAGGTATATTGGGAGACGACGGTGTCGGCATTGCACTGGGGCTTTCACCTGGCAACGGTAGACACATTGTAGCAAACTAATCATGTATATTACATTTATAGCACTGGTATTAAAGATGAAGTGATTACTTTGATAATGCGCAGGAAAGAAAGACTGAAGCGACTGAGGGCTACTCGACGAGGGAATCGAACGCACCGATTTAGCGCCACTAGTTGGACTAGGTGATGCTGGAAGTGGCACAGCTACAAAAAGATTTAACGAGAAAGTTATACATTTATACGCGTATTGTTAATATATTAACAATAAGACTTAAATATATATACGTACCAAATATGACAGGCGGAAAAACGCTATGATCTATATGTGGAACTGTATTTTGTAGTCCATGTGGAGGTGTTTCCGGTAATTCATGAGGAAACGTGTCCGCTGGAGAATCATGTAATCTTACGTTGGACGTCACCATATGTAACGGAGCTGGTAATTTTCCGCTTCTAGCCTTGATTCCTGGTGATTTCAAGTTTAAATCTGGCCATTTACGCGGCTGTTGCAAAAATTTAAGAAAATGTAAAAGACTGAGAATAATTTTTATTACTGTATCATAGTATTAAGAGTAACGCTTACGAATCTTGGAGGTTGTCTGCATCCTCTTGGCTCTATTTCTAAACTTTTATTGTACAAATAATTGCTTATGTCCGCATCTTTCATATTGGGATCAAAAGGACACAGGTTTTCAAGAAATTGCCTTATTCTAGATTCCACTGAAAGACAATAGGGTTGATTTTGATACTGCTGTATTTCACCAGTTATTTCTGCTACTTTTCGCCGTTTGCTAAAATTAATAAGCTCCGGACTTCCCGGTAAATAATCCGGATTTCCTTCTTCAATATGCAGAATGTTAGTCAAGTACATACCTAAAAATGAAAAAAAAGTTCAATTTTCAGTAATAATAAGAGATCATCTCTTTGTAACACTTTATACACATACCAAAAAATGGTACGCAAGGTGGATTGATAGATCTTAATTTCTCTTGATACTTCCGAAAATGATCGTTGTTAAGCTCCCGTGCTTCTTCCAACGCTTTTTCTAATCGTGCATTTATTTGCTGTAAAAATAAATGATAAATAAAAAAAGAATAATTTAATACGATTTTTTAATTTTACTTGTGTGTATAAATTGAACGTACTTGAAATGTAAATTTTAATCTAAAAACTGAAGCCGATCCCATAGCACTGATAATGGCCAGAACGCCGTTAAAATTATTGAGATCTTGCAGCACTATCATTATTTCGATTGCACGTGATATAATGGCTAATCTCTCGTCGAAATTTTCAGCCTCTACTATTGTCTTTTCTAACCATCTTGTGAACTAAGAAACCACAGTAAAAAATCCAATTAATGTAATAGCATTTTATATATCTCACGATATATTTATGATAATTTAAAATAAAAGCTTACATTTGTTGTGTGTTTAATCATCTTCAGCAAGTTGGGTGATGTTTTTTCCTTATCCTTCTTTGTCCATACAGAGCCGACTAACTCGGAAGGCTTTACCGTTCTGTACAAATCAAACTCCAATAGCGTTAACTGTCTTGCTAATTCGATAGGATGTAACTGTAATTGTAATTGATAATTGAATTAATAATTGTATTGTTGTAAATTTCGGTAATCAGTATTGTCATAAATCAAGAATGTTAGGCAGTTTTTGTAAGAAAATAAATTTAATGGAGAAATTATCTATATACCGTAAGTATTCCATATTCTTCCTCAGGAACTTTAAGATGCCACTCTATCGACGGAGGAGATCGTTCAAAGCTATGTGTGATAGGTCGTTGTTCCGATGGCTCGCATTTTCGTTGCACAATTTTTATTACTGAATCGACCCATTTCCGCATGGATTTACCACTAACTGATTCCAAAAACAATTGCAATTTTTCCAGAAGATTTCTATCACGTTCGAAATCATAAAAATGATGATCGACCTAAGAAAATTCGTGTAAGAAAATAAATACAATTAGAAAAATTATATTTTAAGAGAATTGTAAAGCGGAAATAAGAAAATGTTACTAACCCAGTGTCTTAAAACGTTTAAAACTCTAAACTGCACCGGCTGACAAAATTCTTTCCTATATCTTTTCCAATCTTCTCTAGCTGTCTTACATACAGATGGTTTTTCCTCTTCGCCGTAGACTAATGAAGGATCTGGTATATCAAACCTTTCTATTAGCAGCGTCAATAATTCTTGAGGGGAACAAAAACTCCTATAAAATAAATCATCAATAAGTAATTTGTCATATGAAAAGGAGTAATACAGTCGCTACTGTTACTTGCCTGTAAGTAGTAAGGAATGTTCTTACAAAAGCTGGATCAGCGTATATATGATAAGTTAATCTCTCTACTAATTTTATCAAAGTTGCGCCCTTAATCAAGGGAACACCACCATTTTCTCTGGCCTCCAAAACAATATTTTCCGAGCTGTCTTGTTCAGTAAATTTATACAAGTGAGATGGAGGTAGCCTCAATGGGTGCTTCCTTTCCTCATCGGATAGGATACTATCTAAAGTTCTTTCTAACATACTTTTTGTATTCAACATTACTAAATCTGCCATCCAATTATTCTTATCTTCAACGGATTTGGCAACAAGAATAACATTAGGGTGGTCCCTCGGTGCAATTTCAAAAGCATTCTTCAATTCTATAAAAATATTTTCATTACAATGTGAGATTACGAATGTAACATAAAATTGTAATCAAATGTATTTGTGCGTTTACCTTCGGTATCTTCTCTATCGATAATATCGACTTTTCTGATAAAAAGTCTCTCTTTCAATCGGAGTTCACCTTGATGAGTCGAATGTCCAGCGACTGCAACAATGCCTGCTGCAACAGTAACGCTGACTCTTTTACTACCAGTTGGCTTACACAATACTAATAAACCGTCGAATAACAAGGCTTTCCTTTCTGTTAATCTTCGTCCATTACTAGCCACCTTTTTCAATGTATCCTCTGTACAAACATTATCGATATATAATTATCGACGATTGAAACATAAATTCAAATGGTTTATCAAGAGATAAAAAAAACATATGTGTGTGTTACCTCTAATAAATTCATTGCAACATTGCCCGATATCTTTTTGATCCCAACCATCCACAGTCTTTTGTAGCTCACTAGTTTTCTCTAGTGCCGCCTGTCTCCTTGCTCTGCTCTGCATTCGCAAGCCCGTATCCTTTTTTGGAAGACTTGCTACAGATTGCATTAATTCCATTTGTAGTGGCCTTAATAAACCTTGCACCTGTTCCAGAGTTTCGCTATCCTCTATATTAGGTGTGCGTTTGTGTAAAACCTAAGATTTTGAAATACAAAAGGTAGATCGTATCGTAAAGTATTTTTGCATATATACGCAACAAATAGAAAGATACCTTTATGTAATCAAAATACAGGAAGCAGTGCCATATAGGTTGCAACAAGAGTTTTGGCAAATAATATTTAACGGCCTCCTTAAAACCATGGCCTGCTGCCCGCAAAGCCGTACTAGCTTCTGGTCTTGATAATAAATTCGTTAAAACCTCCCTGCTAGCTGGACTATTAATATCTTTCGCATATCTAACGATATAATATATAATTAGTAAAAATTTTACATAGATGTATATTATACATAATGTAATACACACGTACTTTATATAAACATCAAATTCTGCTGCCTCTGCTAATTCTTCAAAGCACGAACCGACCGTAGGTGTTTGCTTCTCTTCCGTAATTTCCATTATATCTTCTAAACTGCCGAATAATGTCATAGTAACTTCATAAATATCTGTAATATTACTGAACAGCGTCTCTAGTTCGCTCTTATCTTGCGCCAACTTTGCAATCTCTTCGCGAAATACCTAGCAATGGAAATTAATTTTTTATCTTTTTCGATTAAAATTTCAATACTTTCCAACAACATCTATGGTATATTACCTTGATAATCATATGTAAGTCACGGATGTAATGCCGTTCGTCATGAATGAGATCTCGAACAGACTCTTCATAAGTTTGCGAAACAACCGCACCCAAGCTACTTTGCGGACCTTCCGTATAATCATCTTGATAAAACATGTCCATCAATACCTATCAATAAATTATACATTGTTACAAATAATTATTTCTTACATTTTCCTGTCCTTAAACATCAATATCAAAAGAAGAAATAACAAATAAAATATTTAATAGTTAGAATGCTTATTATAATATTTTTTATCAATTACAAAAACAGCCATAATAACGGGTAATACAAAAGTGATTAAAGAAGATTAAAAAAATAATTATAAAAAATTTTCTATAGCAATTTCTATGTGCTGTTAAAATACTTTCTACCAATATATTTGTGATTTACATATATATTATTAAACTCATGCTACGGCATAATTAGTATAAGCATAGTATAAATAGTAATAATTTTATATATTATTAATTTATATGTTGTATTAATTCTCTACATTTAAAAGAGATAAAAACACTTTACAGGCAGAGGGAATTACACATTAATTTGAACAAATTATATTTGTCTTACGCTTAACCATAAAAAAAAGAGGAATAGAAAAAGTTGAAGAGAGCTTACTGACATTTAATTTGCTTTTACATTTGATGTTGATGCTAAAATAAAAATATTCTGCAAATATTGTATAAAAGAAATATACTAACAAGCATTTCTTTAAACAAGCAATGAGTTACATACTTCTAGAAAATACACAACAATAAAATATACAGTATTTGTGCACAACAACTAGATTATTAAGATAGTTAATTATCGAGAACTTTTATATTCAAACTTTTAAGATTTAACTCTCTGTTCTTAAATGTGTATATTTCCTCTAATTTTAAAATCTTAAAATAATTATATTTTATGAATTTTATTTATGTTCAAGTTAGAAAGATAAGTAAAATGATTTAAAAAAAGGTTGTGTGTTAGGTATATCTTAAATTTTGCAATTAAAGTGTTATAAAAGTATTGTATTCTTTTTTTCCTAATTGAATTAGATATTTTGTAATATTGCAATACCTATTATAAATTACATTTGCTTATATTAATATTAATAATATTATGTTGATATTAATTTTCTTGCATAATGCTATATATTATTCAGTCAACTTTCCCAATAAACTTTGATATAAGACAATAAGAAGTCTTTTAAGTTAAGGAACAATAATATAAAATATAACTTTTCTAAAAAACGAACAAAGATAGCAAAAAAATATTGTGACACCTTAAATCTTTTCTGTGCAACCACGAGTACGTACCACCTAGAACAGCATGAGCGAAGAATGAACATGGTTGGAGTTGTTATATATTAGTGGAAAGCATGTAACCAAGCATAGAATATACGCAGCCACAATTAGCTTAGTGTAGCCAATTCTGAAATTTATTAGTGTACCTGTTGCTAGTAATTAGTTGCTAGTAAATTTCAGATACTTTGAATTACAGATTATAGAAAAAAATTATAATCTCCGTTTTTTATCAAACCTATATAAACTAGAAAGCTAATGCATTTTCAAATAAATTAGACAATATAATAACGAAAACTTGAATCTAGAAATAGTAAACGACAAATAATAAGCCAACTATTACTAGCAAGGTATCATATTTCTCTACTGCATTTACTGCCTATTTAATGCAATATAATATCACTTGTTTTAATTACATTTCCTCTATACAAGCCTCATAAACTATATATGTATACACCACTGTGTGTCTAGATTTTCTATAAGACTGATTTGGAATATGAGCGAAGTATCACATGATAATAATATATTATTAATATTGTGATACACTTACAACATATTTACATTTACATTACACACACATATATATGTGTATGTATATTTATATATATATAATAATAATTTTCATAATTAAAATGTATGTATGTATATATATATATATATATATATATATATATATATATAAAGTCAAATCAGTCTTAAAATGTAAATGGTAAGACACGATACAGAGTATATGTTGGTTAATTAAGGTGCAGTACAGAGATACAACACAGATTGTGCATTTGTACAAACAATGTCTTACCATATCCGCGTACATCGCGACTCTTATGTCTTCACACGAAATCTCTACGTGGCGAATATTTTTCACATAATTTCCAGCTAGCTGAAAAGAAAATAATCTTAAATATTCCCAGACAATTCTTTTCAAGTAGAAACGAGCGAGTGCTTAGAATCGTTTAATATTTTGAACTCTACCAACCTTCAAAATATCAGCAGAAATATACTCCAAAACGCCAACTACAAACAGGCTAACTTGCGAATCAATTTTGTGCTGTAATACTTCCTATTAAAAAAAATAATAATAATAATGTAATGTATTAGCTTACGATACAGCTTTGACATGTTTTTATAAGATCTTTGAACATTAGCAAGATGCATGCAATGTATGAAATAAACTGGCATATAGATATGTACTTTTTGTAATAACTGATGAATCTTATCAACTGGTAGTACTAATGGCGACTTCTTTTTCCCTTTCTCTAAAGCATCTCTAGCGTCACGAAGAGCCCATCTATCGATGGGCGTAGGAAAGGTTCGTCTTACTCTTTCCTCCACATCTTGAGGAGTCTGAGGGGGTGGATGTCCACAAAGCATGCCTAGCATTCTTAAAATTAAACTTTCCACATAGTCTAAAGCATCTTGTCGAGCTTCGAGACTAGGATGTACTTGTTCTAGTACCTATAAAGTAATATTTTCTTGGCTATAACGTAAACTTTATATGTACAATATATTACTATCATAATTGTATTATTAGGCCAAAATATATGATTATATCACAAGATATAATACTTTGGATAGATACGTGAGCGAAGGAGTTGACAGTTGGAGAATAGAGATAAGCGCGAGGGTGCGATATAAAAAAAATCCATCAATCGCCGATGTTGACAGGAAGACATTTGAGAAATCATATGGTGGCCGCGCACGGTGATGACGTCGGTCGGTGTCGTTGATCGATCCAGCCTCGACGTAAAATCATTGGGACGAAAAATGATCGAGCATTGGAGCGAACAAAACATGAGGGGAAGAGGCGGGGTTGTGGTGGAGGGGATAGAACGGGAAGACAAGAAAGCAAAGCATATAAGACGGGCATGGAGAGAGTGAGCGAGCGAGCGAGTGAAAAAGAAAGAGGGAGAGAGAGAGAGAGAAAGAGAGAGGGAGGAAGGGAGAGAAGGAGGGAGATAGAGGATAGAGATGAAGCGACAAGGAGTGGAGCGCGGAGTTTCGGAGCAACGAAAAATGTACCTTGCGCAAGGAGTTGACAAACACTCCCTTCCACTTGGCAGCGTTCTCCTCTTTCTGAAAATCGTAGCCCGATGGCTCGCCCACCGCTGACGCCGGCGACGAAAACATTTCACCGAGAGTCACACGCGCTTGTCTCTAACAAGAAAAGTTCGTGGGATTTTCAAAGGGCATCACGTCAGCAATCACCGAAGAAAACGGCCGAGACGCGTCCGTCCGCGGATCGGTGCACGGCGGCTCCTTAGGACGCGGACATCTTCCCCCGTCGTCCTGCCTGGCCCTGGCAGCTTCGATGCCTTCGTCGCTCTCGACAACTCCTAAGCCACTCGATTACCGTATCCGCGCGCTGCTCTCGCGTTCCACGCGCTCGTCGCTCCCGGCAGCGTCATCGAGGCCGAGGCCGTGACCGAGCCAAGAGTCCGAGAACTCCGGCACTCGTGCATCTTACACACGCCCTTTATTCCGCGATTTTTCCTTAGGATGCGTAATCAACCACCAGCGTTAACATCACCCAACATCACCGAACTGGAACTGAGCCTGACTCGACGACGACCGAGCCTATGCTTATAATGCTGCCTATGATGGCCGCGATACAATCGCGTTCGAAGAATTTATCGATAAATGGTAGTAAAGGGATGGGCAGTTCGTTCGATCGATCGATTACCTCACCGATGTTTTCAAATTCGGCCAATCACTACGTCACCCGGTCACCGCCGCCGCGTTCCCTCTTGTCCGGCGTTGTGGAATTTTTACTAGACTTTCATAGAGATATGTCGTAACGAGAGAGACGTGCTTGGCTTGACATTTTTTATTTGCCGCACAACTTTTTTCGAACGTGTCGATTGGTCTTCGGGTGGGGGGCAGAGGGTGCTCGTGAGACTTTGGAAATTCCCTATCCGGTAGCCAATCAGCGCGGCTCCTCGAAAATTCCTCGCATGAAAACGTTCGAATCGCACACATGGTGCTGATGACGCTTTCGAGAGATGTGGAGTCGAAGCAAGTCGAAGCTGCCGACTGCTGACGAAATTTAAAGGAATTCGTCAAGATAGAGAGAAAAAAGAATTCAAACAGATAGAATATACTTGCATTGTATTTAATTTAGTATGATTAATAAATTGATACAAGACCAAGTTACGACGATGTACTCTCGCGTATTTTAATTCGGTAGAATATTGGCGGGGTTGGTATTCCTAACCTGCAATTGCTCACAAGCCCTGTACGTTAATATTTTATTTGTCAAAACGAAATGGCTAAAAGCACGTGCCTTTTTAAAACGTCATTAGAACTTTGCCAGTCGAGACGTTCGAGATTTCTCCGTACGCGTAGCCAAGCGTTAAACGCGATACGAAAATTTGCGGACGGCAGACCGGCTATTATCCTAGGAATCGAAACGAGTTGTGATGATACGGGATGCGGAATCGTAGATACCACAGGAAAGTTATTAGGCGAGGCGATAAATTCGCAACATCTTACTCATTTAAAGTAATTACAACTACCGTACCTCGCGAGCTATTTATTAAGTCGACGTGAGTCAGTAGACACTTGAAAGATGTTTATGAAATATATATTTATAGTAATGTTTTGATTGGTGCTTACATGTTTAATGTAAGCAAATTCATCTGTATATGTTATTAAAAGCATTAAATTGTTATTTAAAAGATGATTTGTATGAATCTAAAAATCTATTTAAAAAATTCTAGCATAGTTGTGTTTCCATTTTTAGACACGGTGGCATAATACCTACAATTGCTGGTGAAATGCATAGGCAACACATTACTACAGTTTGTGAGGATGCACTAAGATCGGCGAATTTAAGATTGAGAGATATAGATGCTATCGCAACTACAACTAAACCAGGTCTTCCCATATCGCTTACCATTGGAAATACCTTTGGCAAATATCTCTCTAAGATCGGTAATAAACCGTACATACCGATACATCATATGGAAGCTCATGCATTAACTGTACGAATGGTGCAGAAAGTACGTCAGAACTAATTACCCATACGTGTATTATCAAAAATATTTTTAAAAAATTATTCATGTGTTTGTAGGTAGATTTTCCTTACCTTGTTTTGCTTGTGTCAGGTGGCCACAGTTTACTAGCGATCGTTGAAAATGTTGACAAATTTTACACGCTTGGTACTACAATAGATAATGCACCTGGTGAAATTTTGGACAAGGTATATTTTTGAGTTTTTTTTTGTTATCACACGTTTAATCTATCTAATTATCTGATTTAAAATTTTATCTTCAAAAAATTATCAGCAAAATTTTTATGAAAGATCTTATAAGACATAAAGATAAAATGATGTATGAAATATAATGATGGATTTATTTTAAAACTTTGCAGATTGCTCGTAGGCTTAAGCTTGCAAACATACCAGAATTCTCGCATATGAACGGTGGTCAGGCGATAGAAAGCGCAGCAAGCAAAGCATCAGATCCAACTAAATATATTTTCGAGCCTGTCTTAACAAGAAGTAGAAATTGTCAATTTAGTTTTGCGGGTGTAGCGAACAAAAGTTTTGCACATATCGCTAAGCAAGAAAAAAACTTTGATGTTGCTGATAGTATAGCAATGCCCGACGTGTACAATTTCTGCGCCTCCGTGCAACTGTGTGTTACAAAGCACATATGTCTCAGAACGCAGAGGGCAATGGAATTTATTAATAATATGAATTTGATATCACAGGAAAAGCGAACTTTGGTATATACCTATGATTATGTTCATTAATTTTCTCTCTGACTTTTCTTTATTTTACATACTCGTTTAAATATAGGTGATATCCGGTGGAGTGGCTTGCAACAATTTCCTGGCAAAGGCTTTAGAAATCGTTTGCTCGGAAAAAGGCTTTAAATTTGTTAGAACTCCACCCCATTTGTGCAACGATAATGGTGTAATGATAGCGTGGAATGGTGCAGAAAGATGGATGGCGAACGCGGGGGTTCTCCGAGATAGAGAAGAAATCGAAATGATATCTGTCGAGAAAAACGCGCCATTCGAGGAAAGTTGGATTGAGAGAGTGGAGGATGCAAACATAAAGTGTAAATTGGTGAAATTAAATATACTTTGAACAAACGGGAATTTCCATCCGATCTCTTTGAAATTTCTATATTAAAAATTATTCAATTTAAAAAGGTTTTAAATCTGCATATTTTTCGACGAATCATTGTTAACAATAGCAGCAGCTATTATTTATAAAATATTTATTTTCATATGCTGCAAATTTATACAACGGTTGGTGTATGTGCTTCAAATTGTTGGTTCATCTTCTTCATTAGTCTAGAGTCCAAGTTATCATGATCAGCAATATATTTGTTCTCTGAATATTTATCTAATATACTTCGTATCCTGTTTTTTATCGCTTCTATTGCTTCTTTATCTTTCGAGATTAAGGACGTCGGCAAAATATCATCAAAATGTATCACCTTCTGGGGCCGTATTTCCTCCCGACATGTAGACACATAGCTTGATAAATTGTGCAGAGCTGGCTTAATTTCTTTGAAAATATTATCAGCATTGTCAGTGTCCATTTTATTAATTATAATCATAGCTGGCATTTTTAATAAGTCTGGCTTGTAGAGTTCAATCTCCTTGTTTAATAAGACTACAGTTTCCAGGCAGGATCTATATCCATGTTTGGGTGACAATTGAAATCCTTGTATATCCACGATAAACATAAGTAGTTTTGTTCTTTCGACATGCTTCAAGAATTTGTGACCCATCCCAACATTCATGTGCGCTCCCTCAATCAGACCTGGTAAGTCTGCAACGGTAATCTGTCTTAAATCATTGTACTTCATGATTCCTAGTCTGGGCCTTATGGTAGTGACTGTAACAAAAAAAATATATGACTGCAAAGATCTAAATTATCTGAGGTTAGAAAACTAATAAATATGCTGATAATTATGATAAAATATGTGAAAAGTCTTACAGGGATAATTAGCGATTTTAGGCTTGGCGTTTGAAACTGCTGCCAAGAAGGAACTCTTGCCAGCATTGGGAAAGCCAACTAATCCGACGTCAGCGATCATCTTCAAATCCAACTTTATCATCTGAGATTCTCCCTTTAATCCGCAGAAACCAGTGTCTTCAGAACCACCTAAGCCACCTTTGGCTATTAATAATTTTGAGTCCTCTTCATTTAATTCTCCTAGAATTTTTACAAAATGGAAAAAAAATTAACGAATGTATAATTTTGAACTTAATGCTTAAAAAATTATATCTACCTAATAACACTCCATTCTGATTATATACTGTAACACCACATGGGACTGCAATAGTTTTATCTTCACCAGGTGCACCTATAATTCCCCTTGCTGAACTATCGTTTCCTGGATCTGCTTTGACTCGTTTGCCCTTCAAGGTCTGGATAACATTCTCCAATGTTAGCCCATCTTTTGCAATTAAATATATGCTACCTCCTGCGCCACCCAAACCTCCGTAACGAGACAATCCAGCACCTCCTGTACCCGCCCTAACATGAAGATGTAGCGTGTCAATAAATCTGGAACGTAGATATTTTCTTGGTGGCTGCAATCAAACAAAGTTTTTTTCATCAGTTAACATCTAATCATAATTTTAATACTTAAAATTCAGCAATATTTACTCACCTTTTTGAAGAAAGCTAAAACTTGTGTCAAAAATACCATTGTATATATTATATATATAGCTTAAGGTATATAATTATAATTATTTTCTTTCGATTTTATATTTGTACATTTACTTGTATTTATTGGGCAATATACTGTATATCTTTTGTTTCGCGAGAGGTTAAGTTAAATAAATATCTACCGCTTACATCCACCACATTGCACCACTCTGCTAAAGGCGCTACTTTATTCATCGAGTTTATATCGATCGAATTCACCGAAAAGTTTGTAAAATCGCCTTGAGATGGCACTATAATCTTCATTTCTGCCAGAAAATTAAAATCTTTAATTTAAGTGAAATTAATAATATAGCATGAGATAGTGATTAATAAGACATTATTTTTTTGCAAAATATTAATTTTATATCATGTAAAAAACTGAAAATACAAAGAGATATTTCTTCCAATATTTCAGATGGCGATTAAAGTAAAATTAAGAGGTGTGCGAGTCACGACAATGAAAATGGTACTTTATACAATATATCATATTCGTTATTTTGCCAATCTCGTATATCATTCCGTAAACATCTGTTTGTTTATTTAAATCTGCATGCAAATAGTAGCGCTGCTCGGCATACAAGATATTGCAGTTTCCGCGCGAGAGCGTTGTAATTTTAATAATGAATTATTCTTTAATTTAGAATTTTTCACTAAAAATGATATTTTTTGTGATTTTTGAAAATATAATAAAACACACACACACACACACATATGTATAATGCAAGACTTGTCATATGTAAATAATTATTCCTATATACTAAATTAATAAAAATTCAAAGAATTTTTTACATTTCTAGGAATTACGATTTTTAAAATTAAAAAATGCTATTTTTAGTTTTTAAGAAGATCGTTCGATCGACTGTCAATTTTCCCGATGTTTTCTCGGCTTATGTATGGAATGTACGCAATTTTACCCACATATTATCGAGAATTTTAGAGACGTCTAAAAAACCTTATCTTTAAAAATCTTAGTGTATCGTTTGAGTATAAGTAGATATATAGCTTATTATTTAGCTGCCTACTTCGAAATGAGCCACTTGACGCCGAAATAGATGCGACGGAAGTCTATTTACTTGTCGCGACGTAAATATTTCATTGACGCAATCATGCGATATCTATAAATCGTATAATATATTTTATTTAGACAAGAACGTAAGAGACGCTTTCTAATGTTTCATTTTCAAAACGTACTGAAAAGAGTTGCGAGTATATAAGAATAAAATTAAAAATTACATACATGGAAGAACAAAAATTTTTTAAATATTGAGATCTTGAAAATTCGCTCTCTTAATCTTGACTAAATTACAGAAATATAACAAAGATATAACAACTATAAAAATAACAAAGAAAGTAAAAGATCTCTCTCGAATTCGTCATAACAAAATTAACGACAATTTTATGTATATAAATGTGAATGCTCCTGTCTTAAGCATTACTTAATTAAGCTTCTCTGGTTCCTTCATTTTTCTTATCAGATTTTTTTCAGAAAAAAATAGTCATCGCGAAAGATGCGACCTAGGTTCAGGGAAGTGAATCGCAATCTGCAGGCGCTGTTCTCCAGGAGCTGAACGGAGTCGCGATGCATATCCTGAGGTCAAGTGAAACCAATTACGAGGAGCATCGCGCGGCGTATCAATTAACGGCGTCGCCGGAGTGACGAGGCGAGGGAGATCTTCTCTCTTCTCGATAAAACTCGGAGAGAGAGATTCGTCTAACGGCGGAGGCGCGTACGCGAAGCCGTAGCGTTAAATTTAAATCTAGCCGGAGGCCGTCGGCTACGTCGTCCACAACGGTGAGTCGTCGCGTCCTCTCAAGCTCAGTCTCAAGAGCATCCCCCGGCTGCGCGGATGCATTTCGGTCGAACTAGCATCCCCCGTCGCGCGATTATCTCTCTTTCTCCGTGAACCACCTTCTCTTTGTGCGACGCGCATTCGAAAATTTCCATCGAACATTCGAAGATCCCTCGCGAGACATCGAATTCACGCGAACTCGAGACTCTCGACCACCCTCACCTGAGAACTTTACCGAGGTAATCCTTCGTCGTCCAAGGCTCAAGTTTATAATTCGAGGATTACTATAATTTCGTCCCTATTATTCATTGTACTCATTGTAATCGTAGAATACTACTCTCGTTATTTAAAACACGCGTCTTCCCCCGCAGGGATTAAGATGTCGCGAATGTCTTCAGCACTTAGAACGCGGATAATTAAATTCTGAGATAATACGGATTTTTTTTTCATTTTTGCGTCAAGGATTAAGGACATCATGTAGAATTAGCAGGATTAGCAGGACGCTGCGTAGGATTTAAATGTCAGTATCATCGTCCGCCGTTCAACTAAAACTTCTCGAGAGAGAGCACACGACTTGGATTACATCACCGTCAATTTTCCGATGTTTTCTCAGCTAGATTATGTATAGAATTTACGCAATTTTATCCACATGTTATCGATTTTATTTGTAGAATACCATCAGACTTATCTTAGAGAAAATAATAAAAAATATTCTTGTACGTTTTTCAAGCTCTGGAAAATACGCGTAAAATAACGATAAATATCTACTTGGAATTAACGTCTAGATCGAATGTAGAATCAACTTGGCGAAATTGCAATCGCCAGATTTTTCGTCGTCCGATCGTTCCTGAATGGTCGTAGGACGAGAAGAGCACGCATGTGTGCGAGGAGTATGTCATCGGGTTACTAGCCTTGATCGTCGGCCAAATACTTGACAGGGAAAGCGCACCGTTGTCACGCTACTCGTGCTAATTTTACGTACGCCACATACGTCGCAGAAAACTATGAAAATTGACAATTGACAACGGTAGAGCCTCATGACAATGTAATTGCGGCAATTGTTCCCCAAATGCTTTTAGTCGCGCGAGTTATATTTGTTGATAAAACATTCGCATTGCAACAGTTACGCAAGTTCTAAAATCACATATATACGTCTGTTGTGAATGCGAGAGACGTCAATGCGCGAATCAATTTTATCATCTTGATTTTTATTAGTCTAAATAGAATCATTTCATTTACTACTAAATGAAAAGGACAAACTGAATTTTGCGATTTTGATTTTAAACTCGCGTTATCCGACAGATGGACCGAGAGGACGAGGACTTTGGCGAGGGCTACATCGCGGAGTCGCATCCGCTGAGACCGACGCACCTCACGGTGCCGCTCGGCGGGCGCTCCGATTCGCGTGCACCTAGCATCAGCAGCAGCGTCAGCGACCTCGACGTTCCGATATACACCAGAGAGACCACCGTACCTCTCTCGGCGAGGAAGGTAAAGCTCTCGTCGAAATGCGTTCATCGAACGAACGAGCAGTATATTTATTTGCTTCGAACAAAGTTAAATATACTACACGAAATTAAATTCGTTCCTCGAGATTAAATTACACGTGCGTCAAAGTTGAATGTTGTTATGCAAATTTAATAACGTAAGAAAATTGATATCCGATAAAAACTCTCGATAATCGAAAAACCAATATTAATTTTAATCATTTTTATCACGTTACAAAATTATGTTACGTTTCACGGCAGCATTATATGTAATAATTACATACAAAACGTTCTTTTTTTTTTTTCAAAGCGATCGACGTTATACATATAATATGAATTGCAAAGATGGAAACTGATGTATTATTCAATTGGAGGGAATCAAAAATACATGGCTTGCTCTTTATATCGAAAAATGTCGCAGCAAGGGTTGTGCAGCTCGTGCAGCCGTGGCGAAAAACGCCATTTAAATGCAAGCACAGTCGGATGAGTCGGAACACACGCCAGACGCCAGACGATGCTTAGTTAGCGCCCGAGGTGTGCCGAACCGCGAGTAAAGATGAGTTATATGGCGAAACATATATGCTCGCGGGAAAACACCCTATCTTTAGAGCGATGTCGAAATCTCGCGGTTATTCGAAGTCAGGTGGGCGGACACGCGCGCTCACGCACGCACGTCTCGCCGATTTTGTAGATGCGGTGGAAGACCCGTGATCTTCGATTTAATCTTGTTTACGAGATGGCGTCTCGTGTCCGCGACAAAACCACGTGTGGCACGTACAACGAATAGACAAGTAGACATTACGCGCTTTATCGACTCGTAGCTTCATTGCAACTTGAATCAATGAATTTTTTGTAGGTGCTACAATATATTTACTGTCTACGTTCGAAATCAAATAGATATCTAATTAAACATTGAAGGGAAAAAGAGAAAAGATATAAAAAATTCGGCTACAAAGAACAGAGCAAAAGCTCTAACATTAAAGACTTATCATGATATCGCGAGTCTATTTCATCTCCCATTATTTCGTTTTATTCATTGACCGCGCGTCCGACCGGTATACTGCAATATTGTACTTAAATCATCGAAGAAACGTTTTCTTATATAATCTTATTTTTATTTGTACGTAATTTGTATTTGCTTCTTAAGGATCGATTAATAATGCGAAGAACGTCGATACGAAGAAAATATCTTTACTGAAAAGAGATGATGATCGATTTTTAGCTTCTCGTCGCCAAGGAAACGTTCCTCAGATATTGACAATTATTTACGTGCCGTGCTCGCATATACACATATATATATATGTATATTGGGCTTAAGAATTTTCTCAGAATACAAGCCGGCGTCTAGAAGTGATTATCACGTCGGATTATTGACAAGAATTCCACAAGTCGCGTAACTCGCTATAAAGCTGTCCTCGCTTACACCTATTTTTCTCAAATGTCGTCACGCGGAAAATATTAAACAATTTCAAATATAGATTTAACACTCTTTCTCTTTACTTCTATTAGATTATCTTATTTTTTCATCCCTTTGTTTTTTCCTTCTTAGTTTTGTTACATTTTTTTTCTTTGAAACATTGATTACGTCATTGGATGCAATGAGACACGTGACAAAGTTTGCGTGCGAGTGATGCAACAAACGCGTTGCGCGCCTGCATTATATGTGCATTTGATCTGTAGGTTTAATGGTACTCTAGGCAGTCGATTAATTTGCCCTCGGTGCGTATCGCGGCTAATTAAACGAGGCGTACGGTACAAAAAAAGAAAATAAAATATGACGAATGAGACATTAACGTTACGATCGTGCACAAGGTCGCTGTCCGTTTCTTCGCTTTGGCTATCGTATAATCGTTTGATCTGACAGAAATAATCCAGCTGTATTCGTGCACGCGCGCGATAATCGCCAGTAATTCGCACGTGCCGCGGATCGCGCTCGTTGTCTCAACAGGTGAATCGATGCTTTTTTCGATCGCCCCGTTATATCCATGATGACGTGAGTCCGTGGGCGAGCACGTATCGATCTAAGCAGGGCTTGCCGTTTGTCGAAAGGCACCCGTAACCGTCTCGAAGATCACGTGAATCTTTTGAAAAAATCTAACCGTCGATTTTACACATTTTCCAAACACCTGAATACGTTAATCATTTTTTCTTAACTTGGCGTAAAAAAATGCGCAATTTGTAAGTGTCACGAGTGATTCATCAAGCGACCAAAAAATTTTCTTAGAACTCATAGTGCAACGACGGAGAAATGCTTGGTCGCCGCGACTTTTCTATTGGTTGATTCAGTGGGTGTGCGCGGAGGCACGTAATCGGTTTTCTGTCTCTCCTTCCGAGGCGAAACCGCGTCTCTCCTTATCTGACGAAAGCTGCGGCGAGAATAACGACATCGTCACAACCGCGCGGGATATTTGCTTGTTATAAAAATAGAAAATTACAACGCGAGCGAAACGCAGGGAAACTATGTTAACGCACGATCAGTGTTCCGGGGAAGTATACTCGTCTGACAATGAGAGACACTTTATTTTCTTTTTAGTTTTGCATTTGTGAAACGAATGTATGATTTTTAGGAACAAAAAAGAAAATAAGATATACGAGATGCAACTGAATTGATCTAATTAAATCTAACAAATTATAGATGTAATAATTTTATTATCGAGATTCCGCGCGCGTTTCCTTGCATTTTTTGCGCCAATAACATTAAACATTAATCTTATTTTTTTCACTTATATTATCTATCTTATTATTATTATCTATTATGTTATAGGTAGAATCATAAAATTGGTTCTTCAAGACTATTTATCTAATCTTAATTACGAACTTACTTATGTAGATAGAATAATTTTCTCTGCGATAACGAACGATGTGTAAATCAAGCGTCTTAAAATCAGCAGCGCAATGAAAGATTTTAAAGATTTCGACTTGAACTAAGCTCCTCTTAAGACATTTGAGCCGCCTAATAAATCATATACTTACACACCTGTCAGATCTCGTGTACAATCGCAAAGATTTTAATTACGTGTTAATGCATCATTGTCATATCAGCCGATCGTATCAATTACAGCTTTTTCCGCTCGTTACCGTTCATCCAATGACAGATTGAGCGTACGCGATAAGGAAATTATTCGATACAGCCGTATCGAATGTCGAGATCTCCACGGAATCGTAAATATAATAAATTGCCAATTGAATCCAACCAGGTAGATATCAGGTAGAAAGTAAGAGAAAGTATGTGTATTATAGGACAAAAAAATCTTTGATTGAAAAATGTATAGAATTTTCTTGAATATCTTTATACAACATTAATTCCTCCAACTTATTCTTTATCAACGATTCCTGAATATCAGGATACTGCGGTCGATTAATTTCCTAGGAAATCGTGCGTCGTCAGCTGGCTCAAGGAAGTGCATATCATTTTTTTTTCCTTCAAGTGTCGCGCCAGTCGCATCCGGGATGATAAAGATGAATGTTTGGTTACATTTCGTGTGATCGCGACGATGGCAATGTGCCAGCTCTTGGCGACCGTTTTGCAGACGTCATCGGCGAGACGTGGATTTTTTTCGTGCAGGTCGAAAAAAATTTCACGCATACGCATACACGCATTCATCTTGCACTCCTTTTTTTTCTCTTTTCTTGCTAACGATTTCTCATATTGTAATAATTTCATAATGAAACACGAATAGTCTGACGGATGATATTGTCAAGTAATATCGTACATATATAACGGTTCTCGCGTTTATTTACGTTCTCGAATTGTAAATACGAATATGATATACATATATCGTGTCGCGAAGCAATAAAATTCTTATCCTAATGAGGCGCGAGAACGGGGGAATTGACGTTCGCATTGCTTCCGTATCGTCGATTTTTTATTAGCAAATTGATAAACCAAGTTACATAACTCGGCTATTCGATGAGCATCTGCGATTATTTAAGAGTGATCGTTTTCGACTAAAATATACTAAACTGTATACTAAACTGTCTGTTCTAATACAAAAAAAAATTCGTATTTCGGTATTTCGTATTTCAAATTTCTTATATCTTTGTTCTTTATTACATAATACTCGGGCTAACATCCTTTCATTCTTGAAAAAAGAAATATTCCCATTTAAAAGCATCATATGTGGATTCTTTGGCCAATCTGAAGTTGAGCCAATTTTTAACATGCAGGGAAAAAGTAAAAGAAAACAAAAAAAGATGTAACAAACGTTTTTTTTTCATTATCAACCGCAACTACTGATATTTCTAAACAGTCCACTTCTCGAGATGTGCTCAATAATCCCGCTGTTCATGACGTCATCGTCCCTACGATCGACCCTAAAATTCGTGTGCGCGGTGAATGATGCAATTGCGATTCAACCCGCGCGGGAGGCCTTCTCCCTTGTTACGTGGGTGGCATAAGGGGGTGAAAAACGTTGGTGCGCTTGCGCCATGTGATCGGCTGACGGGGTCGTGCTGGCTGCGCCAACCCTCGTCCGTGGGGGGTATTAAGGCACACGAGGATCGAATCGAACGTTCAGAGTAGACGAGTCCGCGCTTCTTGTCTCTTACTTACGTCGCCTACGAGGTGAGTTTGTAGCTTTTCCTCACGAAAGACCGCACGTGATTTTTTCGCTAATCATCAAAAAAGAAACGCAAACAACAGCTGCTCGTATCGCGGATTTTATCGTATCACGTTTTAACGCACGTGTTACTCGTGACGATTTCGACAGTTTCTTAGCTGTTCATCAAATTGCGCCGATCTCGGAATGTCAGCAAGAACGTCGAAGACAAATTATCGATTTTATTATATCGGGAATCGAAATCCTCGCATTGCACAATTCCGCCAAGCCGAATTCCTGATGGTTGAGATATATGAGAAATTTTCCTTGAATTCATCTAAATGTGTTGTCGATTCAACAAAAATTAAGGATTTAACCTTTAAATTTTCATTTAAACTTATCGACGAAGTTGTACCGGTCCCAAAGTTTCGTCCCAAAGATTTATTCAACGTTTATGGAGCACTCATGTCCTACATTATTACCATTGTCGTATCATATGATAAAATTCATCATGACGGACAGGGTGGAAGGTATATCTGTCGACCTTTACGCTTGACCTTTGCTATCGTTCAAGCCGGATTTTCCCGTGACGTTAATCGGAGAAAAGTGACTGTAATAAATATGATTTTTTAAGAGAAAAAAGCGTGATAAGGTTTAATAGTAAGGAAGACTGACAATGAGCATATGGTTTCTATGTAAGATATTTTGTACTCTATTATAGTTGCGTGACACCATTATGTCGTTCACATCGCATCATGCTGCACGCGGCGTGCGTGATACATTTTTGCAAACATCATAATGTGCCTTGCAACCTAGAAACTTAATTAACTCGCCATCAAATAGATTTAATAAACGATGTGATCTACGTTATACAATTTGCGTGCTTAAATGAAATTTTTTTTATAATAAATATAGGTGGGATTACCTTCGGAAAAATGCCAAAAGTATCTATTATCGCATAATTTACATATATGATAACATTTGAGCCTCTTGCACATATTTAATCCTACCGCGTAATTGGATCGCTTAATTAAGACGACATCTTAATTTGGATGAGACAAAAATTAATTAATCAATCGAATGAACGTGTGATCAAAAATGTCATACCTATATCAAACTTTTCAAGAGAGAAGAGAATATCTTAATTGTGAATTTAATTAATATTTATTAAATTGTGAACAAATATAAAATGCATGTGCATTTCTTAATTGTTTTATTTAACTGCAAACAAATTTTAATAGTTATGTTAAGGAAAAATTTATATTAATAATTTCTGCTTGTTTGAAAATTCTTCTTTTATCTATGATTATCGATCATTTAGCATTTTAGCGAGTACTTCTTTTATAATACTTCCATTATTATTATTAATATTATTTATCCTCTCTAGAAATTTATTGCCAGCCATTTTGTAGTCTCATCATGTATACATGTCGATTATCAGATCATGCTAGGTAAATGCTTCGCCTAACTAATCGGATTTACATAAAATGGTTCAAAGGAGAAAATATGCAAGAATAATAGAAGAATAGAAGAGCGATTACGTCATCTTGTCCCATCAACAATACAATGACAGACTTCTCCGAATAGCTCCGTACAAATTATCTTTAACATGTAATTTATATCTTAATAATTTTAATGAAAAGCGTAAGGGATTGTATTTTTATGAAAATCGATGTTTATTGTACTATTATTCAAGTTTTTGACAATATCCAATTTTTATTTTACCAACCTTTATTTTATCGTGAAAATTTGTCTTATCGAATTTCTTTGTAGAGCAAAAATATAACAGAATGAGATTTTGAAACAAGTTGGTTTTGCGAATGCAACGTTTGTGCGTAATGAATTTAGTGAATAATTCGAAACATTTACAATTAATATTTTCAATAAATTTATTACAGATATAAGACTAATTTATAAACGTCGGTCTCAAAAAATATTTCAAAACTTTATTTCTCACTCTAATGGTGAGATAAATTTTTTTCATAATCTTTATCATATACCTCACATTACATCACACATACCTTACGTTACATCACATTGCATTTATCATAGTTATGTACATTTTTTATTTGATATTGCATCATATATGCGCAGCGATACAGACGTCCGCCCGTTCTTAATCGATCGATATTGAATTTTGTAAGACATTTCAACGAGCTATCGCGAATTCTGAGAATACTTTTTATCATCGCAAAATAACTCACTCATTTTCGGACGATATTGGTTACATGACTTTCAGGTCTCATCATATTTGCACAGAGAGATATCGCATATATATTTATTCAATGAATATATGCTTTTACTGACTAATCAACTGTTTGATTTCTATTCTTTCAAGCTGCCATACGATGGGCGTGGACAATGAAAAGGTAACGTATCAATGCATTATTCTCACACTGAAGATTGAATTTGCAAAGATTTTATGTAATTAATTTAATGAAAACATGCAATGTAAGCATAAAAATGGGATTTTAATGCGTTTATTTTATTTTATTTTCTATGTGTGGAAGAAATATTTTAAAAAGTATAGATAAGAATTTGCAACAATGACTTAACTTTTATGTTACTATTTTAAGATATTAAATAATTAATGTTTATATTAAAAGGATTAAAATTTATTTATCCCTTATCTATTTAAAAAAAATGGATTAAACTAATATTATATTAAACCTTCTAACAATAAGTATGTATACCTTTATGTTTGCCATCTACGCACCTCCATCGCTCGTATATGATTAGTGTAATTAAACATTTTGCTCTAGTCAAGTGACGATATTGAGGAACAGGCGTCAACACCAACGGCCCTGACTCCGACATCGAAGGTAATCTATCTTTCTCCTATATTAATTCTCGAGTATAATTATCAATTTGCACAATAGAAAATAAATATGATGAGAAAATTTGATATTTTGAAAATTTTCAAGATATATTTAAAAAATATTATTTTTATTTACCATGTATCGTGTTTCACATAGATTGTTTAATTAAATTATTAATTAAGTTGAAGTGTTAAATTGACAAAGTTATATTTGGTCTTATTATTAATTAAATGAAATGAATATCTCTATCAATTTTTTATTTATTTTATATATTTTTTCGATGCAAAATATATCCAGGCAGCCATACCCGAGGATTAAATAAATTAAATACTATTAACATTTTCCATCATTCAAAGATTTACAGAGCAAAACATTCTACAAGCGCTTATCCAGCTTGTTAACCATCCAAACACGATAACGCTTTGACATTTACTTACGAAATTTCTTATGAAATTAATCTTAACTTTTTTTCTTCATATTTTTTTCTTTTACACGCAGACTGCCGCGACCGATAAGGATTGGGTAAGTATAACCAGCTGTTACCATGCATTTATCGTCGATGCTCCTCGAGAAAGTGAATTAAATCGCTTCAAGAGAAATGCATTCACATAACGTGACGAATGACGTTGTTGATGTCTCGCCAAAGTCATTGACTCGCAAATTATCGCAATGTCTTGTCCCGCGTTCCATTAGCGGAATACTGTCAGATGTGTGCAAGCGCGCGAGTTCTGCAAAACAAAACGTCTCGCGTATATGTACACGTATGTACATATATATTATAATCGAAAGACAATTGAAATGAAGATTGACTATTGAAGATTAACATCACTATACTAAATTAAAATCATGAGAATAAATAATATCGACATGATTGCCGTATATTCGCGGTTACCAAAAGCGAGCTGTACCACGATAAACGGGACACAAAGTCCACAAAAGATAACATTCTATCGCGGCAATGTGTTGAAATTTCGGTGATTATTTAAGGGGGCGAGGGAACAGAGGTACCATCCAGACATCGGTCTCTCGCTATAACTCGTCGATGATAAAAAATATTTAAAAAACATTAAGATTCCTGGTATTAAGAAAATAACACAAAAAAAATTTCTGATAGTGGATTGCAAATCAATATCGATGTAAATATTAAATAATTTTTTTTTATTTTAACGTTATTACGTAATACAATAATTAATTTACGTTAATAATTTTGTAACAATTTAGTAACAGATATTATTATTGGATAAGTAGCGACTAAAATTTAATATTTTGACAGATATTTTTTATCCTGATAGAAACTGAGCTCGCGATATAAACATTGAGGTACCTAGTTTTAAACGTGGATGACAAATTGACGCCAGACGTTTGTTTGACATGTCTGGTTTAACAGAGAGCCGTTAAATTTGTAGAAGGCTTTACTTTGTTTCGTGATGACTCCTACTGGTAGTAATGGAGGCACATACATTTAGACCGGTATTTACATGCAAATTGGATCTCGTGTCGTCAGCTTCGGGCGACGCATTATGACAATTAATAACAATTGCTTCTAATAGTGAATAATCGGGTCTGCCTATTGTGAGTCTAAAATCTATTTGTATCGATATTTATAGCAAATTTTAATCATTATCTAAAGTAGGACGAAGAAGATGAGACAGAGCTTTGCTTTTTTTGGAGTAATCTCTTTCTCATCGCAATTTTACTCTTCTCTCCTCTTGATATAAATAAAAAATTTAACCAATATATTATTTAAAACGCGTTATTTCGTGATATCATTTTTATAATACGACAGTATTTGTGTTGTGTGTGTGCGCGCGCGCGCACACACACACACACATCTGGCATCCTGTATTTATTTTATACTGAATTATGATGTACAATAAAGTGATCAAGTGTTTGGCTTTAATTCGGTAAATATTTATAATGATGCATTTGTTAGCGATAAAGTAAATTACACACTACTACGCTGCTCGTGAGTCAGTTCAATGATGTTTTAAAGATCTCTTTCTTTCAAAACTTTTTCTCGATTAAACAATAGATTTGAAAATATGCTGGTGCAATTTATTGGTTCATAAAATTAATGAAGCCCGAGATTTTGAGATATATGTATAAAAAATACATTTCATTATAATAGAATAATATTCATATTTATTCATATATTTAATTATTACTTTCAATACACCTCGAATGGCATTATTACACACAAAGAACTATGCTGCATCAGAGGCAAGACGAATCTCAAAGTTGATAAGTTCGTTGGGATATGTGCGCAAAGTCGCAGAAGTGGTCCGCTTCAATACGGCTTAATTATAAAATTGACGCTTACTAACGTGACCTAACCGGCCGTCATTAACAAACCGCGTCCGGTATCGTGTGTACTCTCCGGTATGGACCGTCTGAAGTGCGCGCTCTCGTAAGAAATGTGAAGAGGATTGCGTCAAAGTGCAAAGACTAAGAGAAGTGCCACGTGTATTACCAGTTCTTTTTTTCTGAGACGACAAAGTGCGCGTAACGTTTGCTTAAGACCATAAATTCTATACCTGAGCTAAGAATATTCTATAGGGGTTAGAGCATTTTTGGAAGGACTCTGTGGGAATTCTTCTCTCACGAGCACGCGACACACACACGCAAATCTTTTAAGAATACCTGATCCACATAGGCGAGAATAAACCCAAAATATTTTGAAATAAGAGTACTTTAAAAACATTTTTGAGAATAATCGCGAGAGAGAGAGAGAGAGAGAGAGAGAGAGAGAGAGCAAATCTGATTCTTAATTAATAATAGATAATATTTATACACATTTGGATAATACTATATTTTAGAATAACCTCTTGTTATCCTTTATATTTTATAATAAATCTCAGCGACATATGTGCGATCAATCCTAGTTCAAAAGTTTTGTGCAATATAACACGTTGTTGTTATTGCTTTCCGCTAATAATAATATGCGTCTCTCTCTCTCTGTCTTTCTCATCACGCGTTATTTATATCGATTCTTGCCTCGCATCGCAAAACACTCCCGTTTTTTTCCTCGTAATACGAGTACGACTAGAATTACTACGTGTCCGATATTCCGAATCGACCGCTCAATTGGATCGCGATGTTCGCAGTTTTCATGTGTTTTTCTCGACGCAAAATCGAAGAACTTTCGCGCGCCGCGAAATTATTTATCTGCTAATTCTTAAATATCCCTTCGTATTTGAAACAAATTAATATTGGTAATATTCAACCATTGTTAACTTTAAAATTATGTATAATTCCACTGGAAACTCTTGCATGCTCTTGTCGTAGGCTTTCGTAAATCGAGTCATTATCGAGTGCCGCGCCTTTTGCGCTTCGAACTGCTCGGTAATCCGGTATTTCTTTTCTTTTTTTTTTATAGTAAGACAGTCCCCCCCCCCCCTTTCGCCACGGCAGGGGTGCGTGGGACGGTGAAAGGTTCACGCGACCGGAATCCAGTCCTGAGGTCGCCAATCACGTTGTCGTTGTATCGGTCCAGGAGGAAGAGGGGGACACGAAGGAAGAGAGCGGGGTCTTTTGAAAATCGGCTTCGGTTATACCATCACACGAATGTCGGTGACAGTCGCGCGCGCTCGCGATCGTGATACGGAGGTTTCGTTCGTCGGAGTCGTCATCTCGGAATTTTTCTCCGCTCGAGCGCAAATTTTCAAAATCGTCACTCTCCTCGTAGTCGATATTTTCGAGGAGAAAATATATAATATATGTGGAAGAGAAAGAGTGACTAAAATTTTGAAGAGAGACATACGATTCTAAAAGAACGAGAGATACAGAGAGATAAAAAAAGACAAGTGTATCAAGTGTAGCGCACGGATTATTTGCTTTAAGCAACATGGAGCTCAAGGTAAAACTCTCTCGAACGAGAGAAGACATCTGCTTTTTTTATGCTCAAAAATAAACAGCATATATAAACAAAGTATATGTTAACAATTTTTAATAGAAAAAGCTGAATTTGTGGAGTCGATTTTTTTTAGTACGGTTTTCCGAATATATCTTTGTAATTAAGTCGCAGAATTAAATGTTTGTTAAACTAAACTTTAATTAAAATTGAAAGACGCGAATACGATTTTGTTCTCTATCCGTTATTCTGAAAACTTAATTCACAAAAAGCCTCTCTTCGATCGCAAATTATTCAAAAGTTATTAGTATCTTAGCTTTATTTTCATTAAAGAAATACCGAGGTAAATTAGATAAAAAATCACTTATTTGTGCCAATCACAAATGTACCTGTTATATCAAGATTCCTCTAAAGAGTCTAAAGGTTAATGCTAGAATTGATATGCGACGAAACCGGATAATAATACGGACTTTCCATTCGAGAGAATGAAAATAAAGGTTTGTGAAAAGGTCGATTCGACATATTTTAAAATTTAACGGTCGTAACTATTATCGAGCACCATCAAAATTTAACAACTTTATCCCAAAGTTGATCCCACGTAAAATTATTCACGACTCTAATCGAGTGTTACTAAAAATATGTCTGGGAAGAATAAAAGATATTTCAGATATCGCTTGTAACATCCGTATGACTAAAAGAATATTTGGTAAGTTTGGACGTTATATACTGGAGTCAAACGGATTCAAACATGCCAATCGTATCGATTTGTTCGGTTCAATGAACTTTTTACTCGTAAAAATATACAAAATTTACTCCATAAATCTGTTTTTTCTCATTTTTCATATTTTCTGTACATAATATGAAACAAAAACATAGTAATAGTAATAATTGTAATATAGTAATAATACCGTGACTTATATCGTACTCTAGAGTTATGTACTTCCTTTAAGCGCGTGTCATAACAAGACAATAACATGACATGAACGATACTTATTGTTGGCTGAAGATAAACATACGTTTTGATAAACACACTTGTTTTTCAATTATTTCGTCATCATTTAGATCATCCCAATTATCTAATTAAATTTAGACCAAACGTCGATTCAATAAAACTGAAAATTTTCATTTTGTTAAATAAAATCACCGTTTGCTCATATTGCAAAAATATTGCAGAAAAATTAATCAAATAAGATATTAAACAGATTTAGTATATCGAAAACTTGAGATCTTTTTTTGAGTCTAGTGGTGCTACAAAGGCTGCAGTTTCGCGTTGCGCGGCGATTGGCTTCGATTCGATAATAATCAAAAACGGAGGAAGTACCTCATCAGTGCTCCTTGAATACAGTGTATGAGTAACAAGAGCTAGTCGAAAGCTCCCATTGAAAACCATTATTGTCATCAGGCTCCATTTTCGCGGCATATGAAACAATACGCTATTATCGCACGTAGAATTTTAATGATAATCCTTCGTCGAAAAAAATGGAATCGCTTGGGAAGTCTATTAATCATGCGGAATAGGATGACACGGACGGCAATTGAATCTTTTGTCCTTCCCGAGAACACGTGACATTTTGCATTTTAATATAAGTTGTTCGCACGTGTAACACCTTGGAACAATCATTAACATAGCTAAAATGATTAGTGCTGCATCGTCATATTTGAATTGGAATTCCAAGAAGATGATTACGCATGATTATCATAATGCGCAAATGGTCAACTTACTACGTATTGATCGTTTTGCGATTGTATAACTTGAAGAATCCATATTAATAATAGATGTACCATAAAATTACTTTCTTTGCAGTGTCTGATCATTCTGAAGATTCGAGATCTTTTTGTGTCATTTTTTTTTTGCTTGAGAATAGCGAAGATCAGATTAAAAGAAAGACAATCAGTTTCAATTTTAAAGAAAAAACAAAGATATAAAATCGCATTACGTTTTGTTGTGCGAACAAACTCATCGATATAAAAATTAACATATCTGATATCTCGACTTTTCCGTAACACTATTCATGAACTCTCATTCACAATACTATCGTCACGATGCAAAATGGGCTGTAGCCCAAATACCGAAACTTTTATTTGTAGGACGCTCATTAAATCGCTGATATTTTCTCAAGAAGAGGTCAAGTACTTTCTATGACCTAACATCAAAAGGATAATATAAAGCCTTTCTATTTTAATCAAACGTATAAACTTCCGTAAGATCTATCTAATCGTTAAGAAAGAATCGAAAATTAAATCGAGAGGAGAACGGAAAGAATTCTAACGGTGTTAGACAAGACGTAGAAAAGCGATGCTAAGTACGTGCCGAAAGCCGAAAAGCCTGATATCGAACCAGATATCGAGGAGGCAAGAGCAGTCGCGGACCTTGTACGGGGGCGCGCGATTCTTTCGCCAGGCGGGCTCGTGGCCCGTCAAAATTAGCGACTTGGCGAGGTAACCAGGACAACGGCATTTTGAAAACGGGCAGAAGACGCTCACAAACGAATGTCAGCGCGCCGCGTTCGCGCGGCGCGATTACTCGAGCTATTTTTAGCGCGTTCGAGCTTCCCGTCGTCGCCTGCCGCCACTTTCACGGGAGGCTCGACCGTCGGCTGCACCAATTGTGCCGCGACACGCCTTCGCCACGACCAATGTAGTCGCGTGAGGATTTCGTTACGAGCATACGTATACGCGCGGACGAACAGCTTGCTCTTTGTGACGCGAGATACGTCACGACGGTCTGGAACTTCGCTACGTAGGGAACGACGAAATATCCCCTTACGCGCGTGACCGCGATGCGTGTATTTGTGATACCCGCTGTGCGTGCCGCACGCTGCACACAGTTACAATACACGCAGTCAGCCGTTGTAACGGCTTCTAAGATCATAGGCGTCACCTTTAATCAGAACGAATACTGATCGTTTAAATAAAAAATTTATTTTGCTCTTCTTGCATCGACAAAAATTAATTTTAAATCATCTTCAAAACCACAAATTGTAGTTCTGCAATTTAGGCTCGAGTTCTTCTCTGTAAAAAAAAAACCATTCTAATTGCAGAATTAGAATCGGTAGAAAAAATAAAAAAAAGATTCTTACACTTGAAATAAAGTGTAATATTAAATTCAGTATTTAACTATTAATTAGAAATAAACAGGTAGAAAAAGAAAAAATTCAATTTAAAAGCTAATTCTCCGCTTTGATGAATTAGAAATTCAATTTCACGGAATGAATTCCTGTCAACTTTTCTTTCAACTCATTGTCAGCTATGTATATTTACTTGCAGAAATGTTTCATCGTTCTGACAGGTTTCTCATGAATTTTGTAGTAGAAAAGAAATAATATAGAATCCGCGTAAAATGCACATTTTCCGTCTAAAAATAAAATAAAATTAGATTGACAGAATTGTATTCCTATGAAATAACAGCCTTTTAAAGAGCCTAGATATTATATAAACCTTGTGATACAAAAACTTATGGAGAGTAATTGATGAGACGGTAACGATAGAAATGCGAATTCAGGTCGTTTCCAAGGTCTCATGCCTGCCGACCATGATCTAGATGGCTTTATCCGCTGTCTCATGTGCGATCAATATCACTCAATTTTGTAGTAATACACGCACTCAAGTGCAAGGATATTGCGGATTAATTACGCCTAGGATCGACACCCTTGCATGGATTCGCGTACGTGCGGTTTTTAACACGAATTAAAGCTACGGATATTAAGATTTTATTAAAGACCCAGAATTAAACGGAATTAAAAGAAATATTTTTTTTCTCAATTTGCTCTCGATGAAACTTTCTGTTTAAATTGACACTTTTTAATCGTTTACTCTTCCATTTTTATCTTTATTTTTTGTTTTACAAAATTATTTATCCAATTAGTTTGTTTCATTGACTTTGCACTTTGCGCGATTCTTTTAAATATACATATATCTACATTTGATATAAGATGTAATTGTGTGGAAATTAAGTAACCTTCAAATTAAGTAAATCTTTAAAAACGAATAAATATTTGACAGCGACTTTTTACGTCAGTATAAATTGCGAGTCGTTTTAGCATTGGTAATCTCTTCGGTTGTGCCCCTATATTAAATTCGCGATACGTAAATACTGTTTATAAATGGAATGGATATCGGTGAGGAAAAATAAGTGTGTGCAGCTCGCTATTCCGTATTTTCCGCTTGATTGCACTTTTTTTTGTTTCGAATTGCAAGCATACGTAACATAACATTTGTATTTTGCTCTCAAAAATCAGAATTATAATCGATGAGATCGATAAAAAACCATTATCCGAAATTATAAAATTCCCAACTTGCGAACTCATCGTCAGAGTGTCTAACTGATTAAAAATTGAATATTTTTATTTCTATTTTTATTTTTTCATTATAGAAAGAATATACTAAAATAAAATTCAATTTCTGTTTATATGCGGTCTAGGTTTAAAAAAACAACTTATATTTCACAGATTAGATATTTAACATATAAATCGCTGTTTCGTTTTAATTAAATAATTTTTATTAAATACGCTTTAATAAGTGAGCTTTAATACGATTATACATTGAACGTTCTATGATATCTTAACCAAGAATACCGTACATTTCCACCCATATTAGTAATAGATGTTAAATAATACGAACTGTCAAGATTTAGAATGACGCGAATCACCGATAAGTGCCTTTTGCGTAACACTTTTTTCTTTGCATTTTCGAGAGGTCATTTCGAGAGGTCATCGTATCAATTTCTACTTGCAAAGCAATATCGCGATATTGTAACATTTTTCATTATATAAAAAATTCGAACGGATATTTTTCATTATTAAATGCAACGCATGGACATTGTTGTTTACGATTGTATTTGCGAATATCGGCGGAAAAAACGGCAAGAACATATGATGTAACAGTTTATTTTTTTGTGCAGTTCAACAACTTTAGAAGAAATGTTTACGCTGCAGGTAGAGATCCGTTTATTTGCGTGAAAAATTTCTATGACGCGCGAGCAACGATCGATACATCATCACGAGACGGGAATTTAGCACTGTTGCGTTGCACAAACTTTGGATCTCTCATTTGCATTGGCGCATAAACTGACGCGAATATTTCCTTCGGTGTACACAATACAACATTAACAAACATTCATCTGTCGTGAAATATCCAATAATTACAATATTGCGAATGTCGTTCGAACAATCTGCATCTATCTCTCTAGCTTACTGACAATTAACTGGACCGTTTAGCTCAACAAGATCTGATTTTGCTCGCATCAATTTTGAGAATTGAATTAACTCAAGTACTTATTGTTAGATAAAGATCGCGGAAACAAAATCGTAAAACGGAAACTTACTGCACCGTAAACGCTCTAATAGATTTGTTTACTTTGCTGCTCTCTTTTCATATTCGCAACAGAATAAAGATATACTCTTATAGCGTTTTGAGAGATACGAAGAACTGAAAAATGAAATGAGAAGCGAACAAAACAAATTGCAAATAATTGCTATTTATTTTGTAAGAAGAGTTTAAAGTCCGATGTGCGAAATGGAATTCTTTCGGTGAATTCCAATCTCGGTGCATAGTACATGGCATTGTTATCGTATATCCGTGTACGAAGTGCACTCGGCTATCGGATCACCGATGTCAAAGAAGTCTCGCAACATTGTCAAAAATGCATTGATAAATATTTACGTAAGTGCTATGCATATGTAAACATATCCATTCGAATAATATAATGATGATGATGCGCTTTATTTGCAAATCCTGTCAGACTGATGATCAGTGCATTTTTTACATTCCCCATGCAATTATTACGAAATTTAGAGAATATACAGATTAAAATTTCACTTATTTCAGTCGAGAGATTTTTTTGTCGATATATAATATTTAGTTTCGATAATGTTATTAATTAAGATTTAATATAATATAGCGAGTGTAAGACTCAACATTGAGTAAATCATAATAATCCACGAAAAATAGATAAATTAAAATGAATCGAAAGTAATTCAGATCTGTAAGATTGAATAATTAAGTCTCGCTATTAGCGATTTGTCTTTTGCTTTTTTTTTACAATGTTTTATATATGTATATATAATGAAATACCAAGTGTAGCAACGGATTCGTTTTAATAAGATATAATTTATGCGCTTACGCCATTGGCACATAAGCTTCCGTGCGTAACGATAACGAAGTATCGGTTCTCCATGGAAATGATGCGCGTATGCGTGCATATGCACATGCTGCACTATGCAAACCCAACAAAAAAAAGATCATTGAGTAATGTACATATATCGTAGCGCCGTGTTAAATAACACGAACACATACGCACGCATGAGATATGCGTGTATCTTCCGGAAAGATATGTACATGACGCGCATACGCGTGTATGCGTGCGGGTTGTGCGGTCTCCTAGTATAAGAATGACCAGTGGGGATGCCGACGCACCAGTCTTCGGCACGTGTTCCGAGTACTGAAGAACGATACTATATACATTATACATTAAGACGAGCCGCGAGACAAACGCAATTCTTTCGTTTAAGTGCTGAGTGATCGTCGCTCGGTGAGAGTGAAATTGGAACGTGATCGAGAGTGCGTATCAGTGCGTGTCTCCGCACGAAGAAATCTTTCAGGATGACGATAAAATCGGCCGAGTTTGACGGTCCATATTTGAAAAGAACGGTATGCACTCGTCCTCGAAAAAGTAGTTTTTCTGGTATTCGAGAAGGGAAACAGAGACGAAAGAAACTCGATCTCTACGGATAATTTCCTCTTAAATCTATGTGTGTGAGAGACGTTTCTTTTTTCCTGTATATATAATATATACGGGGAAAATATTCTAATAAAAATAAAAATGCACGGGAATATCGACAAGTAGACATATTTTTTATCTATTGAAAAATAGATCGTTTTTTGCGAATATTTCGCAGTTTACTGCGACAGATGTTCGATTCTTCCGACTTGACTCTAAATGCCAGGCAATATTTTACATTATACTGGCGTGTTGCATATCCATTGCTTCATTAAAATACGCCTTATCAATATTTGCATTTCAAGAAGGAATAATGACATTATTTCGAAAACGTTAAGGAAATATTCCTCTTACGAGAATTTTTCAAAAGTATTTTTTTTAGAATTTTAATATATCTCCAAATTAATTAAAATTCTATAAATGTTATCTGATTGTATGCATTTCTCAAACAAGTATTTTCTCTTTTAATATCAGATAAAAATAATATATTAAATACAATAATTCTTCTGTAATAACTTTAAAATAAAATTTCCCATATCGATTTTTGCCGTAGGGTCTCAACGGCCGGCTAGCGTTTGCTATCGCGGCGGCCGCTCTCGGCTCATCGTTTCAGCATGGATACAACACCGGTGTAGTTAATGCACCTCAACAGGTACGGATATTAATTTAACTTAATCGTAAGACATTCTTAAAATATCTTACATTGATCATTTGCAAAAACACTTGTCAAAATTGTTACATTTGCTCTTTTTCTTTTTGTTAGTGATACAAGTATATACCATATAATATATTATGTCAGACCGTAAAATATTAGTGATGTGCAGAAACGAAAAAAGAAAAAAAAATGACGAATAAAAATAATGAAAATTACTAAATAAATATTCTAACATTTGTTAGCTAATTGAGGACTGGATCAAAGACCTGAAGACGAACCGTACGGGTGTTCCGACGGAAAAGACAGAGGTGACGTTAATCTGGTCGTTGGCGGTATCGATATTTTGCGTCGGTGGAATGATAGGCGGTGCTCTGGTGGGCTGGGTAGCGGATCGCTTCGGCAGAAAAGGCGGTCTGTTGCTGAACAATATCCTGGTCCTAGTGACTGTGATCTTCGAGGGTAGCGCCAAGGCGGCGAAGAGCTATGAAATGATAATCGTCGGCAGATTCCTGATCGGTATAAACTCCGGATTGAACGCTGGCTTGGCGCCGATGTATCTGGCCGAGATCTCGCCTGTGCATCTACGCGGTGCTGTGGGCACCGTCTACCAGTTGGTCATCACCATCTCGATTCTGGTATCGCAGATCCTCGGCTTGGAGCAGATCCTCGGTACCGCCGAGCAATGGCCGTTGTTGCTGTGCCTGACGATCGTACCGGCATTCTTCCAGATATGCACGCTACCTCTCTGTCCCGAGAGTCCCAAGTACCTGTTGCTCAACCGCGGCAAGGACATGGATGCGCAAAGAGGTAGGGAGGAATATTTAATTTATTACAGCACGAAAACGGTGAACGTAGGATTGCAACTTGTAAAATTAGGTGGATTCAAAAAAATGTTTATTTTAAAAGAAATTTATTTTTGAGTATTCGGTCTTCAAAATTGCAAATTGCCTCTTTGAATCTGTCGCTTTATGCGTCATAGAACAAGCTCGAATCCTTTGTTCCGCCTGCTCGCCTTATCGGCTTTGTGTCCTTGAGTTTTGTGTCTTTCTAAATATCGTTTTCCTTTTCTCTGTAATAGCGCTGTCCTGGTTGCGTGGCACGATCGAAGTGCATGACGAGATGGAAGAAATGCGAGCAGAGTACGAGTCGGTGAAATTGGTGCCGAAGGTCACTGTGCGCGAGCTATTTGTAAATCCAGCGCTTCGTATCCCGTTGTTCATCTCGATCATGATTATGTTCGCTCAGCAGCTATCCGGCATAAATGCCGTAATGTTTTTCTCAACGAAGATCTTCAGGATGGCGCAACTCGACAAGCATGCCGCCCAGAACGCCACGATGGGAGTCGGCGCGATGAACGTCTTCATGACCATCATCTCTTTGGTGTTGGTAGAGAAGGCAGGCAGAAAAACGCTACTCTTGGTCGGATTCTTCGGCATGTTCGTGGATACCGTTCTACTCGCCATTTGTCTCGTATTCGCCGTAAGTATCTCTCGTCTTTCAGCTAATCAAGGTATACGCGATACTTTTCAAAAGACGTCAAAATCATATAACGTCGGATATTTTATTTGCACATTGTAGGACACATCGCGAGTGGCAGCATATTTCTCAATTGTGCTTGTCATCATGTTTGTCGTTCTCTTCGCCACCGGACCAGGAAGTATTCCGTGGTTCCTGGTGTCGGAGTTGTTCAATCAATCCGCCCGACCACCCGCTACCTCCATCGCTATCGCCGTGAACTGGACCGCAAACTTCATCGTCAGCATCGGCTTTCTGCCACTGCAAGAGGCACTAGGCGCTTACGTGTTCATCATCTTTGCGGTGCTGCAACTGTTCTTCACGATCTTCATATACAAGAAAGTGCCGGAGACGAAGAACAAGACTATGGAGGAGATCAGTAGCATGTTCAGGCAAATATCGTATCAGTGAGGAGTGCAGTCCTCACAGAAATGGGTAAAATATTTTTCAAAAACAAAATCGGCAGGAATGAACAATGAGTGCGTTCGTTCTCTTTTTTTCTTTCTCTGTCTGTGTCGAGGAATTCAGCGGTTTCGCAAAAGTGGCACACTATTCTATGGTCTATCGATGTGCTTCCAACATTCTGCCCATACGTAATATCAAAATTCACCGGTGCTCGGTGAATATTTGTATGTAATCACAATGTGTGCTACGATGTATTCGACATACGTTACAACCCGCAATCGTGCCAATATCTGGTAATCCGGAAATCTTAACTTTTTTATTATTTAATTATTTAACTCTTTTAGCGTTTTATCTTTAGTTTCTTTAACTCGGAAATTCCGTTTCACGTCAAGTTATACGAGCGCGCACATAATATGGTTTTGTCCTGGGGTTTAAATTGTATAAACTTACATATTAGTCTTAATTCCTACATGTTGCGTCCAGCGAAGAAAAAGTCAGATCGCGAGAAGAACAATTGAAATGGCGCGAAACGGCTTAAGAAACATGATTCTTTCACGAAGTCTTTTCGAAAAATGATTTGTTCCTTTAGGAACAATAATATACGCCATTATCTGTACCAGTACGAAAGATTTTACAGCTCTAGTCATGAGAAGACCTGTAGACGGAGTATAATGTTGGAAGAATCTTACACGCTGGCTGATTTTACTTTTATTGTCGAATCTCGAATCGGTTGGTTTTACATCGACAAATTCGTATCACTTCGTTAAATGAATTTTTAATGCGATATCGCGCGCAATTATATATTATATTTTCAAGAAATTAATAATGTCTCTCTCTTTCTTGAATACAATTGGGATATCTTTTATAGAATAACGGTTTTATGATAATGAATTAAAAGTTACGTTCTCACGATTACTGAATAATCGCATCGCGTTATTGTTGTAAAAAAAAATTTAAACCGTTGTTAAAAAGAATAGAAATGATTATAACGATGAGCGTATCAAATAGCCTTTTTACGAAATAATTTATAATGGAAATTTAAAGAATATTTTATTATACATAAACTGAAGCGCAAGTTTTATTCGAACGAGAACGGGAAGAATGATGTTTAGGATAATTGTAAATACAGAAATATGTAAAGACTATAGCATTGTGCATAGCATAGGGAATAATTATATTTATGCATGTAGATTTGATTAATGTTTAAGAATATATCAACGTCATCATATTTTTAAATTATTTAGATTAATTTTAATAGTATATACATATAAAAGAAAATATGCGATATACTAAACGTAACTCAGGAACTTATGCTGATCATAAATAGCAGAATGGATACAATGTTTTATTTTTATGCTGTGTTTCTTCGTGTCTCTCAAAGAATACTCATTAATAATCCGTTTTAGTAATAAAACGATGACAGATTATTGTAAAACAAAAAGGAACTAAGTTTATTTGATAACACATTAAATAAAACATCGATTTTTATCTACTATGTTAAAAATATGTCATTTGAAAAAGTCTGATCGATTAGAATTTCAGATTTATCATACGTATGATTTAATATGTTATTTAATATGTTAATTATTACGCCCACACACGTATATGTAAAATGTATTTGAAGTGTATTAATCGCAAACGCTATTTGACTTGTCGCAAAACTGTAAATAATAGTTCTCATCTTTAGTTAATTGATTGCTAATTATAGTATAAGTTTTTGCAACGCAGTTATTAGCATTTAGGTTTAGATGATTCTTTTATAAATAAATGTATAAACTCTTGCCAATCAAAAAAAGGAACAGTGTTAGACTCGGTAATCTATCATTCGTACGCAAAGGGTTATTTACTGGAATTATGACAATTGATCAAAATTTCCTCAATTATCCTTATTGATATGCCTGCCTATACAAAATGTATCGCATTAAATGTTATAATTTTTCAAAATGCGTTACCGTTTTATAATACTTGATGCCCAATATTATCATGCAAATAAAAAGGAATGTCAAGAACAAAACATACAAATGTATTACTCGCATCATTTAAAAATCTTCTGTACAATAATAATATTGTTAATGCCTATAGTTAATTGTATACTTAACTGCAGGTCAGATTCTCTTCACAAAAGATGCTAAACTCTCCATTTTTAAGGATATAAGATACGTATTTGTAGAATATTTTACATATATGTATGTATAAATAGCAAACTTTATATTTGCAATTCGCCGTAACTTTAAAACAATTAAATGGTGTCTAATAAATTTTGATAAGACTCCCGTCAGACAGCGCGTCGCAGACGATAATTTTGAGATTCGAATTTATCGATCGTCTTTTTACCACTTACCATATGTAGTTATTTCCTCAGTAGACGCGGATATATCTCGATAATCATTATTATTCTATAATGAAAACCTCGTGCTCTCGGAATATGAACAAAGCGCTGGACATTGCAAATCAACCGCAACTGTAAAAAGAAATTTTCAATTTTCTGACATCTATTTTCCATCTTTTCTTATCAAAATATTGATTACATTTTTTCATATTTATTCTACATCTCTATATTTCTCTATATGTCTATATCTCTATATTTCTCTATATGTCTATATCTCTATAATTATTCTATGTACTTGTATATAAAAGGGACGGTCTCTAATGGAGGTCGGAGGATAAGACTGACCGCGTAAAGGTACAATTTCATGGTGTCGCTTGTCGCAGCGATGAGTGGTTACGTGATCGAATTTTATTTGTTTTCTTGTCGCCCGCGACGACGTAAAAAGTTGGATTGAACCCAACTTTTAGCGACGTCGCTCTTACGCACCGAATCTTGTGAGTAATTAAAATTCTGTGCAATAAATAACATAAAGAATATGGAATCGCAAGATGTAAAAAAAATCTCTTTTTTAATATATTTTTTAAAATTTATATTCACTGATGCATACTGTTGCTATTAGTTTACGCCGTCGATCTACTTTATTTTTATTGTGTACAATCGCAGCAACTTGATAAATCCACTCGTGATATTTTTCTTCATAAGACATTTTAGACTTTATTTTACACAATACAATTAATATAATAAAAAATTTATCACTGCTACCCATTTACACAAGCGACGATTGAAATCAGCGCCATGTGATATAGGTACAATTTCACGTGACTTGTTTGTCGCTAAATATGAGCAACAAGCGACACCATGAATACATAGCTTAACTGAGCCCGAGAACACGACGCGGCGCGCGTATCCGTTCCGTTCGAGTACTCCGAGTAGTCCGAGTAAACACGAAGCGGAGGCGCCGCGTTCGCCGCTCGCACACCTCGTGCGTGCTTGCAGGCACTCGCGATCGCCCGTCGTATCGTCGTTAAGAATCCTCCCTCGAGCGACAGGGCAAAGGGTGAAAAGAGTTGCAACGGCCAGACTGTGTCTGTTGGTATCGCGTCGCGTCCGCTCGAAAGGTGGCCGAACGACGGCGAATACGGCGACCGGGACAAAAACGACGACGACGGTAGCGGCTAGCAGCGGCGGCGACGGTGGTGGCATTCGCATTGTTATCGCGGTACGCATACCTCAGAGACGATTAATGTGCATAATAGGGCGAGCGCGTGGCACGCTCGTAACGATTACAAATGTTCGCGGCAGCCGGCGCGGCGTCGGCGCCTCAACTGTGGCGGTCGCGTCAAGAAGATGTCAAACGTCGGTTCGCTGTCCGAGCGACTCGTGAACGGTGAGAGGAGCGACGACGCTGCTGCTGGTGCCGCCACCGGCGCTGTCAGTGCAGGCCGCGGCCGCGGGGGCGGAGGAGGAGAAAGCAGCTGCGTGGGCGGCTGTGGTGGTGGAAGTGTCTTTGCTTCTCGTAGTGGTGCCGCCGGTTCTTGCATCAGTGGTGGTAGTGTTGGTAAGAAGAATAATAATAACAATAATAATACTGATACCGTTGGTAACAGCGGCATACTCGCCGTCGCGGCCGTTGTTACCGGCGGCGTCATCAGTGGCGCCGCGAACGGTCCCCGCGACGTGACGTTGTCCGACGCCCGCGACACGACGCCAGTGAATTTCTGCCGCGAGACTACCACGGTACCGCGCATCCGCGGCGGCGGTTGTCGTTGTCGCATCTTTGCTGTTGTCGACGCGTTATCATCCTCGGTGACAGGCGCGACGACGTGCGCGTCCAATGGTGGCGACGACGCCGCCGACGACGTCGCTGCAACGACGACGACGACGACGGACTGCCGCGAGATCACGCTGAGTAGCGCCGGGACGACGCCGCTACTGCTGGACGCCGGTAGCTGCACCGACGTGAGAACGGTCGGTAGGAGCAGAAGCGGCAGGAGCAACAACCGCAACACCACAAACGCCGCTGCCGTCGTCATTGTTGACATCGCGCCGTCGTTTCACGACGACGACGACGACGGCGACGGAGACGACGACGAAGACGAAGACGACAACGACGACGACGACGACGACGACGTCGAGGACGACGAGGAGGACGACGACGAAGACAAGGGTCGTCGTCGTCGCCGCCGCTATCACAATTGCGGCAACATGGTCGCGGCGATGAACGAGCACCTGTCCAACGCAACAACGACAACAACATCATCACCGCCGGCTGTGGCGAACGCCGTCCGTGCCGGCAACAATACCGTCGCGATGTCATCGTCGTCGTCATCGTCATCATCATCATCGTTATCCTCGTCGTCGTCCTCGGTATCGTCGGCTATGATGACAGCAACTACCACGAACGCCGGCGGCAACAATAATCCCTCCGCCACGATGATGACGATGGGCAGTGTCGGGAGCGGTGCCAACGGCAACAATAACAGTGGCAGCGGCGGCTGCACCAGCGCGCGCAATCAGGAGTTCCAAGAGGTGGACGGCGACAGCAAGAGCACCGCTGCCGCCGGTATCCACAGTTTTCCATGTGACTTCGATCATATGTACGCCAGCATGACCGACGGTGCTGCGCCGGCCGCCGCCGCGGCCACCGCTCTTGGCGTTAGTCCGCTCCGCGGTAATGAGCCCCGTCACAATGACTTCACCGAGGTCAAACACCTGAAGGAGCTGCTGTTGCTCCACCTCGATCTCATCCAGCAGCAGTCCGAGCAGATCGTCACCAAGGACAAGCTTCTCGCTGCGCTGCGTCAGGAAAACGAAACGGTACGCGCTCTGGGTGACGCGCTTGTTTCCTCTTTTCTGCCGCGAAAGGCTCTCTCCTTGCAACAGATTATTAAATAAAAAAAAAAGGGATTCTGCGAAATTCAGATCGATCTCAAGAAATCGGAAATTGGCCGGTAGAGATTTATCTCGATAGTAATTTTAAATAGGAGCGTATTGTGTGCGATTTTTTTTTATTTTTTTTCTTACATAAACACGTGGTTTTTTTCAGTGATTTTATTTCATGTGACAATGTTAATGTTAGATAAACGAATAAAGTGTTTAACTCTATCTCTAATTTCCAGAGGAGAGTATTAAAAAAAGTTTCGATTTTGACACTCAACTTACACCTGAATAAACCTTGAAAAATCATTGTTTGGATCCTGAAAAGACAAGAATTAAATAAGGATTTTTTATTTCCTGTCTTTTGAGGATCCAAATAATGATTTTTTTTTTTTCAAGGTCTATTCAGGTGTAACCTGAGGGCCAAAATCGACACTTTTTTAACACTCTCCCTTTTACATTCGCAGAATCGAACCGACTGCTGAATATACATACCTAATATAATATCATTCAATTCTTTGATTATCGTAAATCGCGAATTCGACGGAGATGCGTATGCATGGGCATTTATCTCTTAATGCAAGGCACCTTCCGAAAATGCAATTATTGCTTTAACATTAAAGTCGAGAAATGCGGAATGAGGTAAAGTGAGTAGCGAGGTGAGTCATCGATCGAGTTTTCAATTCAAAACCCCGATTCGTCCTCCAATCCCGTTCACCTGCGGCCGTCCCAATTTTTGCGTAAGCGCCCGTGACAATTGCGTCATGTGTACTTGAAGGAGGAGAGCCTAAACGCCGAGACAGCGAGATTCCGAAGTGGAGCCAAGTGGCCGAGAGATTTTCATTAAAACTCGAGTCGCGTTTTCGACAGGTTTTTTTCATCTTCAAACGCAAGTTACGCGGCGCGCGATGCAAAGAGCGAGAATCGCGTGAAATTTGTAGCAAAATGAAACCGCGACTCCGAGAGCTCCGATTCGCGAAATAACTCCTTTCCGCCGTCTCACGCTTCCCTTCGAGATAAAAATATCGTGATTCGTCGATAGGCTCGAAATTTTTCGCGTTTATGCTCATTCACAATTTTGCACGAGAATCGAGGGAAAATCGTGGTCGTGGGATGTCAACGCAGTTTCGAGCGACAGCCCACTCGTCGCGCAGTTCACGGTCGTCATCGACGATGAGTAAAAAGGCTTCGCGAGAGCGCCGCCCTAACCTGAGCATCGTGCGTATTCCTGTATCCGCCCGCCAAGCCGCCAATCCCGCTCTTTTTCTGGCCACGGAACGCGCCTCGGTCCGCGCCGGCAACGACGACGACGACGACTTTGGCACCATTTTGTAAAAAAAACGCGCTGCGCGCACATGCCCGCGAGTGTCAATTCCGCCCGATCCCGCGCCTCTCCCCTCCAACGCGATTCTGCCTAACCTAAATGTACCACGCGGGGAACAGGTTGACCGTGAAGGTCAACTTGCGCGGTGTCAACACGTGGTGGCGCTACTTCCGCATTGAGACCGCGCGCACGAGAAAGAGAGAGAGAGAGAGAGGGAGAGTCTGTGTGTGTGTGAGGATGCGTGAGAATGTAGGAGGTTGGAGTACCGAGAGTGTGAGAGATGGTGTGTGAGAGACGTGCGAGTTTTCTCTCCGCGGGAGTGACGACGTTCTGCGGTGTTTTCGCGATTTGAAAATGACAGTTGGATCGAAGGGGGGACCGCGATCGCGCGACCGTGCGACCAAGTAGGCGGCATCGGCGGCCGGGAAACCGGGTGCGAATCGGTCCCGTTTCTTTTCAAGTGGGTCCCCAGTGGACGCTAGTACGCGGTCCGCCGTTCGTCGACGGTGCGAATGACAGACAGGAGCGCGGGTCTATCGGATTAACCTCCCTTGTCGCGAGAGCGCGCGAGGATAAACGAGACGTCCGCGACAGACTCACCGAGTGATTCCACGATGATTTGCGAGGAGAGAAAGATCGTGTACAGACGGTACACGAGAAGTGTAAATAAATTTAAATATTTATTATAGAGGATCGATAGATGTTAGATATATCGTGTCAATCATGTGGAAGGGTGTTGTTTGGATCTGTTTTTTTTTTATTTGTTGCAGCTGAAACTGCGTTTGGAGCGTATGGAAAGGCGGGTGAGTCTTCAGAAGCTGAGGTCCGAGTGTAGCGAGAATTCCACCGGTTCGGAGCATTTGGGTAGCGCCTGCTCGCCCACCAGTGTCAATTCGGTGAATGTACCCTCGACTAGCGAACTGCACAGAAATGCTCAGTGCGAGGGCAGCAACATCCTGCACGAGAGCTTCAAGATACGTCTGAACACCAGCGGCGGTATCACTACTGTCAAACAAGAACCACTCGATAATCAAATTAAATTGGAGGTGAAACAAGAGACTAATAACGAGACCAGGTTCGAATGGGAAGAGAAAAAGAAGAGACGATCGGATCCGACTCCCTTGTCTACAGGTAGTAAAAAGAAAAGAGTGCTCTCCTGTTCGTCCACTATCAGTAACGACGGAGTGCAAGAAAAGATATTGGGTCAGGCTTTGCACGAAGCCAGTAGAAAGAGCGACAAGAAGGCGAAATCTCTTGTGAAGAGGGAATCCTTTCTCACAACAGAGGAACACTATTACACAGCTGTAGGAGATCCGACTTATACGTTAAATTTAAAACAGTCTAACCCAGTAGAGGCGAGTAATTCATTAGAAGTCCCAAGCTGGAGAGTAAAGGTATATACGAGTTGTTACACGATGGAGGGAACTGAGAATTTGGACGATGAGATTTTTAATAAGAGACATTTGAAATTGGAGAATGACGAAAGGAGGAGAAAGCGATGGGATGTACAAAGGATAAGGTTCGTAAAGTATACTCGCGGTCATCTCTTTAGGGGACATAATATAATTTGACATATTTTTTATTATATTTTACTATATCATTAGGGAACAAAGGCATATAGAGAAGTTAAAACAACGGCAAGAACGTCAAAATCATCAAGCTACGTGCTACAATACAAATCATACTGGTCCTTGTCCATCGTCCATGGAAGAGGAAACCATAACGTCCTTGTGGCCTGATATAGAACAAATTCAAAGTCTTCAAGTAGATCTTCATTTGCCAGTGACTGCATTTGGCGCTCTTATTCCTAGTTTTACTCCAAGGTAAGAAAGGTTTACTTTTTACGCGTACAACACGAACTTTACGTATTTATTATGTTAAGCATTCATAATTAACATAATCTTTATTTTTTTCAGTGAATTCTCTTTACCCTGGTCGAATATAACGCGAATAAAGTGTCGACGTCCCAAACGTTCAACAGGTAGAAGAAAATCTACAGGTAGAAGAAAAGTTTAGGTGATATGTACATTTTTATAAAAGTGGACAGAACTGATTTTTTTTTATCGGTACCGTCGGTTTTAAATTCTTGAAAATACTACTGCTCTCTCTCTCGCGCCATAATTGAAAGAGCGGGTTTTTTTTGTTGCAAAATAGGGGCACCAAAGATATTTTTATTGACTTTTTAAACATATGCAATATATATAGTATAGTTTACCTATTTTTTCTACATTTTTATTTAAGTAAAATTTACCGTCAACGCTTGTTTGATACATCTATTCTACATCTTGTACATACTCGGTGTTGGTCATTTTATTTATATAACTGAATACGTATCACACAACACATAACAAAGTATCAATCTGGCATATTGAGTATTTTTCAACTCTAGACCAGATTTCTGTTCCACTTTCAGTGAGTTGACAATATGGATATTGCAAAACTTTTTTACTACTCCAATTATATAGACTATATTATTTTTATAATTAAATACATTCTTTGCTATTAATTATAGAAGAATCATTAACGGACATATACATTGATAATATACACTTGGCAAAAATATATTATAAAACAATATACATAAAACAATATTACATAACGAAAGAATATAATAAATTTTTAAATTTTGTGTAGCTCTTTTTGATTAGACTTTATAAATTCCGCATTTCTTAATAATTTAACATTGGATGATAAATATTCTTGAAAAAATTAAACATTGTCGCAAAATGATCGCAAATTGACTAATTCCAAGATTTACAGTACAAATGTATTGTATAGAGTGTGCAAAAAAAATGTGCGCCTTCTTATTAACAGATTCTTTGACGAAATTAACATTTCCTTCACGAAAATTTGATGGCCTAATGAAATAATTTTCATGCACTTTTTCGTTAAGGAAACATTCACGCCAAAAAAATTTGTAACTAAAAGAAACTGAATCGCCTTTTGATACTGATCTGTATGTTGTACAATCTGTCAACGTTGTCCTATTGGATTACAAGTAAGATATCGCAAGATCTACTATTCTTGCTCTCATGTATGTTGAACGCTGAATGTCAAAATCCGAGAAATAGGCAGAGAAGAAACTTCGGACGTCGTAAACGATTGTAAAGTTATTAGTATCGCGACTAATAGTCCAATTTTATCGATCCGAGGTACAAGGCTCTTTGAGAAATATATATATATATTTTCACAATCAATTTCATTTTTAAATTTAAGTTAAATTTCAAGTTAACTATACTGACTTGGTGCATATTGTATATTTAAGAAACAAAATTATGTAAATTTTTCATTTGTGTTACCTTCAAATATTGGTACAGTTATTGATAATATTGTTTCACGGTTCTGTCGTACTGTAAAGATATACATATGTAGAATTCTCATACATTTTATCCGAGATGATTTGTGATAATTCCGATTTTACTTGCGTTATAAAAAACTGTAGTCTTACGAATATAACGGATCGACGCAAATAATAATTCAAGCAGATGACAACTTGATGACATTATTTTCGCATATCTGCTGGATATCAGATTATTATTTAAGACGTTCCACAATAACTTATCTTGGATGAATGAAAATAAAAATTGTATATACTTTTCTTTAGAAATATAGATTTTTTTTACGTTCTAATTTTTTATGATGCGTGTGTATATGTGTATATACATATATATATATACACATATATATGCTGTAAAATAATATATTAACCGTCCATGAAAGCTAATAGAATTTCATGAACAAAACAGCATTTGATGCTACGATACTACGAATGTAATTATCAATATCCTGTAAATGTAAATGACAACTTTTCTAGCTGTGAACTTACTGATTGAGTTCTTAGTACATCTACAAATATATACGACATATAACGCTCTGTGAAAAAGAATATAAATTATTATTTTCTAATGTATATGCGTCAACAGAGAGAATTTTGTTACGTCGGCAGATGTACTGTGTGTCAAAAAGTTGTACGAAAGTTTCAAAGAGGAAACGTAGGAAGAAATAGGCTCTTCACTGATGTCACATCCGCCTTAAACGTCCTACTGTGTAATATAACATCGAGTACATTTTAGAAATAAAAAAAAAAGACATTGATTCAGTGGCTCTGTTCGATGTGTACAAACTTCCTAATTCAAGCGTTTGAAGGAGTAAAAGTATTCATCTTTAAAGCTTGCAAGTGCGGATGCAATAAAATTGGGAATCGCCGATGATCGGATGTAGAATTCACTCGTTGTGAGTTAATGCTCTATAAGTATATTTATCAAAAGATAAGAAAACTATTGGCGAGTAAACAATTATTTTTTACAAGAAGTCCGAAGGGGATGAGAAACCATGTAAGAAGAAAATTATTATATTCAGGAAATAATAAATTATTACTCGGAAGAAATAAATATCGTTTCAGTTATCCTGCGTACGGTCCACCAAGGATTATTATCGGCCGAGAAGCATTCTGGATGATCATGGCATCTCAAAAGCACTTTCTATGCACGATAAACGGCCCTAACTCGTCGTACTCCTGCCTCGAAATCCACATCTGCTGGAACGTGCTCAGACTGGCGAGGATCGAGCCGCCGATCCACACCGAGTATTTCCTCTCGGGTGGCGCGATTACTTTGATCTTCATGGTGGGCGGTGCGAGCGCCGTTATCTCCTTCTGCATCCGATCAGCGATGCCCGGATACATGGTAGTGCCGCCCGAGAGCACCGAATTGGCATACAAATCCTTACGGATGTCGACGTCGCACTTCATAATCGAATTATACGTCGTCTCGTGTATACCGCAGGATTCCATGCCCAGGAAGCTCGGCTGGAACATCGCTTCCGGGCAACGGAAGCGCTCGTTGCCGATTGTGATGACCTGGAATCAAACCGTTACCCGTTACGTCTTCGTCCACTGACCGCGCGGCTAGCCAACCCATGACGAGTTAACACTCGCTCGACGCAAAATACGCGCGATTAATGTTAATGAGCGTACACTCCCTGCATTATCGTCGTTCATTACATTCAGACTACTACTTTCTGTATTTCTTTGTATCTTGTAATTCAGACGTCATTTTTTAAGTTTTCTTAAACTTAACTTTATAAAGAATTAGCAGCTGAGTTTTAAAATTTCGATAAAATTGTAGCTCTTTCTAAAAAAAATGTTACATTTTTTTTCTAAGCGTAACTCTTTTCTTAATAGAAGATTTAGTTACTATCAAGAAGTCTTTGATTGCTTTGAATACATAAGAATGTCGCATTCGTAAAATGATAATAAATCAAGTATCGCGTTACCTGGCCATCCGGTAACTCATAGCTCTTTTCTAACGCAGTCGATGCGGCGGCTGTCGCCATTTCATGCTGAAAGTCTAGTGCCACATAACACAGCTTCTCCTTGATGTCACGCACGATTTCGCGCTCGGCAGTAGTTGTAAAGGTGTAGCCCCTCTCGGTCAGAATCTTCATCAGGTAATCTGTCAAGTCGCGACCGGCCAGATCTAAGCGCAAAATTGCATGAGGTAGGGCATATCCTGGAAAAAGAGAAAAAACATTATTACGACATTAAGTGTCACGCAGTTGATTCTTTTTAGATCGCATGGCACTATTGCGTATACCACGAGAAATCGAATCGAAGCGAGCCGAGAGAGGTATTACCTTCATAAATCGGTACCGTATGAGATACCCCATCGCCGCTATCCAGCACTATGCCAGTCGTACGTCCGGACGCGTACAAGGACAGGACAGCCTGAATGGCAACGTACATAGCTGGAGTGTTGAAGGTCTCAAACATAATCTGCGTCATTTTTTCGCGGTTGGCCTTAGGATTCAGGGGAGCCTCCGTCAACAAGACGGGATGCTCCTCCGGCGCGACTCTCAACTCGTTGTAGAACGTATGGTGCCAGATCTTCTCCATGTCGTCCCAATTGGTCACGATACCATGCTCTATAGGATATTTAACAGTGAGAACTCCCCGTTTACTCTGCGCCTCGTCGCCCACGTAACTGTCCTTTTGTCCCATGCCGACCATAATTCCCTGAAAATATTCTTGATTAAAATTTATGTTTATAATTTATGATGACTCACCTAGCAAATATTTATATTCTCATTACCTGATATCGCGGTCTTCCAACAATGGAGGGAAACACAGCTCGAGGAGCATCATCCCCAGCAAATCCGGCTTTGCACATTCCGGATCCATTGTCGATCACCAACGCGGCCACGTCGTCGTCACACATTTTAGAATATTAAGCAAAGTGACTTTACAGTAATGTCAAAGAAACGCGTGTGTTTTTACAGCAGATAAATAAATAGGACAACTGAGAGACTAGATGGTACAACGTCCTCACGTGACGTTAGCTTCTGAAGCATTGCGTTTCTTCCTAGAAGAGTTGCTTTATATGAGCGCCCCTCCTTCCGCCCACAGATCCGCACACACAGCTATCTCTCCTTTTATACGACGGCTTCAGAAACGAACAACAATTTTAAATTGTGGCTTAACAATAATAGATCTCTTTCACATCGATAGATTTAAGAATACTTTCGCTTATTGTTGAAGAAGAAGATTTACAAGTTGACTGGTTTTAGTAAAACCTGTTTATAAATTCGTAAATTACATAGTGAATGTAATAATAACGAGAATATAATTTATAAATATGATACACAGCTTTTCAACATAGTTTTCACGTAGCAGTAGTTTTTGACATAAAAAACAACGTCCGCACAAATGATACGAATAAAAATATGTTTTTAAAGATATGTTTCACTCTTAGAAGTATAATATACAATAGAATATAATACGGTGTATTACAATTGTGGTTGTCAACGCTACGTATTGTGAAAGGAAGTAGAATATTCAATAGATAGCATCCTCTCGTGCATTTCTTACTCTTTAGAGAAATATGTATATACCTTTTTAAATAAAAGACTTAATTGCTCTTTAATGTATGCCAATTATAACTGGCAGCTACTGCTTATAGTGTTATTCTCAATAAACGCACGAAGTTCTTGCGATAATTAGAGCATACATTTTTCTGCGTTCCTGCAGTCGCATTGATCTCTCTGCAAATCTGCACTACTACAACGGCAATTCCTTTTAGACGTAACGCGCGAGGAATGTAATTTCGTTTGCAAACATTTTTCAAGCGAACATTTTGTTCCATGATGATACCTTCAATCATCTGAAATCTATTTAAAAACAGATTTCTAAATAGCAAGATAAAATGAATCGAGCTAATAAGATCCAATCGTAGAACGTAACTATTATTCGTTCAACAAGTTCTCTCCATATATGTCACAGAATTACAGATTGACAAAATTAAACAAAAAACGAAGGAGATAACGGAAGCTCATAAGGTTAAAAAAGTCTTAATTGTTCTAAATTGTCTCCTATAAATGTGTGCACTTTTTCTAAAAATAGAATGTGTATATAATCGAAGTGCCCGCGGTTTCGTGAAATATATTTAAGAAACGATGTTACGTATTTTTAGAAGAATATAATGCAACATTATGTTGGCCCTTCAATAGTTTTGTTATAAATTTTTACTACGTATTATAGAATTATCCAGTCAATCAATTTAATAACGTTGGATCAATATATTAATTTCGATACGAAATACGAACATGTAACGCAAATTTGACTGCTGTTATTCTCATTCGTATCATTTCTAGACAACAAGCTTTATTCCTTTAAGAATACTTTACAAACCAATGCGCATTACAGAGAATCACTGTTCCATAGACTGGTCGCCCACTAGAGCGATCTTTATAATTGCTGTATTACGCTCCTTAATTAACTGCTCGACTAATGATATTAATTAGGCTGTGAAATTAAGTACTCACTTCAGTCTAAAGTTTTTGCATAAACCACTCTTGATATTTTTAACATCATAATGTTACATAGTATAACATAGTTAAAAGGTCACATATAAACAATTCGCGCAATCAATATGTGAAATATACTATTAATTATGATTAGATAAGCGATAGCTAGCTGCATTTTATGTACACACATACACACACACACGCGCGCGCGTACATATACACATTCATTTAACGTGAATTGCATGTCAGAATATATATATATACATACACACATACACATATACATTTGAAGAAAAACCAATTGAAACAAATGTAATAAACATGATATAAACACATTTTAAAAAATACAAAGAATGAAAGCCCGATGATCGAAGAAAATACAGTATCACGGAAATAAAAATTTCTTTCATCTTTTTTATTCCGACATACATTTCCGCACATGTAGATCTATTTAATTTCGACAAATATTGCACGAAAAGCATTACAATACCAAGATATGGATTTTCTTCATAAAGCAATAATACTTTGTAATAAGTATAAATTAGGAAATATCAATTGCCAACGTTATCATTATAATGCAACAGTCTTAATAATTTCTACTTATCCCAGAGTCCAACTTCTTTCATACGTGTTTGAAAGTATTTTTCTAAGGCATTGGCACAACGGTAATATTCAGTTTCAGGACTATTATACAATCTACAATTGGTGAAAATCCGTAACATGTCGGCTATAAATAATCTCTTTATTACATAGTATCCCGAATTCAAGCGATCATGCATCGTCTTGAGATCTATAACATACGAATAAATATATCATTACATTTCGGTTTCTTGTAATCCGTTAGTTTCTTTTATGTAATAATCAAGTATATTATATTCGGAATATGTAAGATTTTAATTAAGCTAAATGTATGGACATTTCTTAAACTCACCCATAGGATATTTTATATGATCGTAGTAATCTGGAACATCATTCTTATCTACAGGTTTCAAAAAAGGCCACGCTGTGCTGTGTTTTTTCACACTGTTCAGAACACCATTTAATATATTACATAGAGAATCCGGCACGTCTAAACTTGTGTCCATCGGTTCTGGACCCTGCATTCCTTTCGTCACACCTCTCGTTCTAGTTTGTGCACAACTTTTCCATCCGGTCTCGTGAATTCCCGGGATACACTCGATCGGAATTCCCCTTAAACCTTCCTTAAAACACGTCAAGCCGGGATGCACTTTTTGTATTTCTTGCTGCCTCTGGTGAATCAGCTTTTTCACAATTTCTTTCTGCTTCCGGATAACTGCCGTAAATTCGGTATACACAATTTTCGGATTTAGCTCGCAATGCATCAACGTCGCTCCCACGTAATATTTTATGTACCCTTGGTGCACCGACTTGGGCAGTTTTATATCTTTGCTAAATCCCTGTTTCTTAAAGTATCCAATAGCGAAATCATCCGCGAATGTAAGAAAATGCAGTATATTGTTTTTAATATGATAATCCTTCAACATGTTCATCAAATGCGTTCCATAGCCCTTTACTTGCTCGTGACTCGTAACAGCGCAAAACACTATCTCTGTAAACCCTTGACTTGGAAACATACAAAAACAAATCCCACCAATTGGACGACCGTCCTTTATTAAGGCTAGTGTTTTATGCTTTCTGTAAAAACAAAGAACACTAATTTAATTATTGAATGCATTCGTACGTAAAATTATCTACATTGACACTAGATGTCTGTTACTCACGGATCAAAAACAAGCTGAGTAATGTATTCTTTGGGCGTTCTTGGTAACTGATGGCTGAATATATCCTGCAGTCCTATCAGCCAGAGCATAGTTTGCTTAGACACTGGCCGTGTCAGGCTATTTCCCACTACGTGAAATTCTATTATCTTTCTACTTTCTTCCATCTTGGCGGTCTCGTCCCGTGGCACATTTGGTGGAAACACCGCATCAGAACCTGACATATAATTAGTGTCATTGATAGATGCAACAATTTCAGCAATGGTCTCATTTGGCAGATCCTCGAAAGTTTCTTCATTCTTTCGTCTCTTTGCGTCAAGGCGCCCTTCGGCATTAGGACGTTTCTCCTGGATCTTCTTAATTCCAGGACTAATATTTATTGTTGTAAAATTGTCTTTCTCATTCGGAGGAACGGTAACCTTTTCAAATTCTCCCGTTTTTCTTGCTTGAGCCTTTGATTCCAAGGCAGTTTGAATGTGAGAAGGCGGAAGTTGTTTAAATTCAGGATCCCAAATGGGGGAATTATCAGAATAAATCTCTCCTTCCAACAGTGACAAAAACCTTGAACATAAAAGATTACAATTCAGCTTGATACCAATAAGTTATATATATACAAGAAATGGAAGAGAAATTCAGAACATACTTGGGAAAATGCGTTAAAACCAAGACCTTTTTTTCCGGCGCAATTCTGTCTCTTTCATTGTTACACTTGTCCATTAATTGTCTGCAAACTGATCTAAATACAGCTTGTAACAGACTTTTCCCAAAAACTAAAGCAGTGTCGTAATGCGGCAAGGAGTCACAAAATGCAGGCACATGGCAAAAGACGAGCCAGCGAGTATAATTGATTTTATAAACAGGAGCTTCGTCCGCGTTAAGTATCGGCCGTTTGGTAGCGGGCGGTTCAAAATTCCAATAATTCAGGCAGTGTAAAAGCATCTTTGCCAGATCGTACATACCCTGCCACTCTCTCGCCGGCAAATGACTAAATTTATACAAAACAAAGTTCATCACCGCTTTCGCTATGTTGGGTCTTTCAAACGGCGGCTGCCCTAACGGCCCTTCTATGGTCGGCTTCGTCATAGACCAGATGCAATTCCTCAACAATTTGTACAAATAAATATATACTTTCTTAGTGTCGGAATCCGTTTCCTTGTGTGTACTTGCAAAAATATTGTCAGCATCAACAGCCATTCCCAACAATCTGGTGATCTCCTCATCAGATTGAATCGATATATGTTTGATATGATTTTCTAAAGGATGTTTACACGTCTTGCAGGGATCGGAAAAGTTTATAATAGGCTGCTGTATCTCGCCCTTTGGAGATTTTATAATCGGCTGCGCGTTCTTCCAGCCTGTACATGTACACGCCTCCGTTTGGCAAGTGCTGTAATTCGAAAGTTTTAACAGTTTCTTCTCTCGCGGCCAGCTGAGCGCCTGATGCTTGCGTTGAAGTATCCTCTGGAGATTAGTCGTTCGGTTTACTTGAGGCTGCGGCTTAGCTGAATTTGCGTCCTTGTTATTACTTTCTTGTTGCAAAGTACTGGTGACAGGTTGTCTAGTTTCTTCCGAAGAAACGGTTGCATAAGAATTGCCGTCCTCAGATGCCATTCTGCTAAAAAAAAAAAAAAAAAAATTATTGTAATATCCATATTATTGGATGGAACAAGTTGTATGTGGCTCAATCGTGTCATAATTGTAATTATTTTTCAAGCAACTTACATGAATTTACACGTACATTAGAAGTTCTTGCTCGAATACAAGTAAATTAAATCACAATTTTACATAAATTGAGTTAATTATATTCTACCACCTCAATGGTTGCGAATTTACTCAACGGTTCGATAATAATATTCTGATTTGAATAAAGAATGACGATATCTACAGAATTCTCATGCCGTTAAAAACCCAGCATTCTCTACGATTCTCTACAATTTGTTGTATTATTATTAATATTATGTCGATATATGGGACAGTTCTTGGCAGATCAGGTTATATGAACTGTTCGCTAATGCTCCCTACACACTAAACTCTACTACACACCGTTGCGTGCTGCTGCATCAGGAAATGCGGCAATGCTATGAGATAACACATGTCCACACGCAACGGCCAATCGTTTCCAGTTTTTCTGGAAATGATAGCATGCAGCGGGAAATGATTGGTTGTCGAGTGAATTTCAAAGTGCTTTTTAAATTTCTGCTACGTGGATTTAAAAATTTTAATTAGCTAATTAAATTCTCCGCTAAGTGAATTTCTATTAAATGCAAATTTTTATTAGATTTACATACGTCATAGAGTTCTAGATTCAAAAATTTCGTAAAAAGTTTCGTGAGAAAAAAATTTTGACTTAACTTTTTAGGAATTATAATTGTCCTAAACATGAGCTATAATAAATAAGGAACAAATAATGAACAAAAATTGTTTTTATATTTTTTATATTATATATATCGTAAGCATTTAAAAAAATTCTACTTGTCCCATAGACCAATCTCTTTCATACGCGTCTGGAAATATTTTTCCAGAGCATTGGCGCAACGATAATAATCGGTCTCGAGACTGTTATACAATCTACAATTCGTGAAAATTCGTGTCATGTCTGCAATAAATAATCTTCTAGTTACATAATATTTAGACTTCAAACGCTCTTCCATAGTCTTGAGATCTGTAACAAAAATTCATCTATTGTTAGTTCTTGATTTATCATTGAGGTCTCTCATTTTAACATTACTTTTTCATTTATATTAGTAATATTGATTACTAATAATATCTGTAACAAAAATTCATCTATTGTTAGTGCTTGATTTATTATTATAAGCTCTGTCATTTCAACATTTTTCATTGATATTTAATATTTTATTATTCAAATAGTATTTTAATCGTTTTAAAAATGTATATTTTCTCTGCTCACCCATTGGATATTTTATATGATCATAGTAATCTGGAACGTCGTCTTTGTCCACAGGCTCCAAGAACGGCCAAGCTGCGCTATGACTCTTCATGCTATTCAAAACGCTGTTCAAAGCGTTATAAAGAGAATCCGACATATCTATGCAATCTACAGATTCCGGACCTTGCGTTCCTTTGGCCACGCCTCTTGTTCTTGCTTGAGCATAATTCTTCCATCCGGTCTCGCGAATTCCCGGAATAGATTCGACGGGAATACTTTTCACACCGTCTTTAAAGCACGTTAAGCCCGGATGAACTTTTTGTATTTCCTGCTGCCTTTGATAAATTAATTTTTTAACAATTTCTTTCTGCTTCCTCAATACCGCTGTAAATTCGGTGTATACTATTTTAGCATTCAATTCACAGTGCATCAGCGTCGCTCCTTCATAATCTTTAATATATCCTTGATACATCTGCTTCGGCAATTTTATATCTTTGCTAAATCCCTGTTTTTTAAAATATCCAATGGCAAACTCATCTGCGAACGTGAGAAAGTGCAGTATGTTGTTCTTGATGTGATAATCTTTCAGCATGTTCATCAAGTGCGTTCCATAGCCTTTCACTTGCTCTTGACTCGTGACAGCGCAAAATACTATCTCGGTAAAACCCTGAGTAGGAAACGTGCGAAAACAAATACCGCCTATTGGACGACCGCTTTTTACCAGAGCCAATGTTTTATGCTTCCTGGGTGTGATAAACAACGGATTATTATATTAAATAAATTCTTCCAATAAATTAAGATATTATTTTTTAGTAATACTCACGGATCAAAAACAAATTGAGATATATATTCTTTTGGCATTCTGACCAATTGATGACTGAATACGTTATGCAATCCTATCAGCCAGAGCATAGTTTGTTTTGACACAGGCTGCGTCAGACTGTTTCCGACAACATGAAACTCTATGATCTTCCTGCTTTCCTCAACTTTCGCGGTTTCGTCTCGCGGAACATCCGGAGGAAATACCGCATCAGGCCCGTACATGTAGTTGGGATCATTAATAGTCGCAACAATCTCAGAAACAGTTTCGTCTGGCAAATCTTCAAAAACTTCCTCACATTTTCGTCTCTTTATGTCAAGTCGTCCATCGGGACGTTTTTCAGCAAGTCTTCTTATTCCGGGACTAATATTTATCGTTGTATAATTGTCTTTCTCGTTTGGTGTAATAGTGACCTTCTCAAATTCCCCAGTCTTTCTCACTTGCTGTGCCTTCGACTCCAAGGCAGTTTGCAGATGAGACGGTGGTGTTTGTTTGAATTCGGGATCCCACATGGGCGAACTGTCGGAATAAATCTCAGCTTCTAGCATGGAAAGAAACCTTTAATACAAAGAATTATATGGTTAACTGTTATAATTATACGAAAAACATAAGAAGAGAAAATGGAATTTAATATACATACTTAGGAAAATGTGTTAAAAGTATAACTTTCTTCTCCGGCACTATTTTGTCTCTTTCATTGTGACATTTGTTCAATAATTCTCTACAAAGTGGTTTGAATACGGCTTGCAGTAGAGTCTTCCCGAAAACCAAAGGAGTATCGTGGTTCGGCAAAGAGTCGCAGAATGCAGGAACATGGCAGAAGACCAGCCAGCGGGTGTAATTAATTTTGTAAGTGGGAGCCTCGTCCGTTTTAAATGTCGCTTGTCTGCTACCGGGGGCTTCGAAATTCCAAAAGTTCAGACAGTGTAAAAACATCCTTGCCATCTCGCACATAAGTTGCCACTCCTTCGGCGGCAAATGACTAAATTTATACAAAACAAAATTCATCACCGCTTTCGCTATGTTGGGTCTTTCAAACGGCGGCTGCCCTAACGGGCCTTCCACGACCGGCTTTGTCATAGACAAGATACAATTCCTCAATAATTTGTAAAGGTAAAAATAGACTTTTTTAGTGTCGAGATCTCCCTCCCTGTGTGTACACGCCACGATATTGTCCGTGTCGACAGCCATTCCCAATAGTCTGTTGATCTCCTCGTCGGATTGTACTAACAGATGTTTGATGTGACTCTCCAGAGGATGCGTACACGTCTTGCACGGATCGGAAAAGTTTATAACGGGCTGCTGTATCTCGCCCTTCGGCGACTTTACAATCGGCTGCGCGTTCTTCCAGCCTGTACATTTACACTCCTCCGTTTGACACGCACTGTAATTCGCAAGTTTCAACAATTTCTTTTCTCGCGGCCAGTTGAGCGCCTGCTGCTTGCGCTGATGTATCCTTTGGAGATTACTCGTTGGATTCACCTGAATCTGCGGCTTATTTGGGCTTGCAGCATCCTTATTATTACTTTCCTGCGATGTACTGGTAACAGAATGCCCAGTCTCCTCCGAAGAAGCTAATATTGTAGTATGAGAATTGATGTCCTCGGATGCCATTCTGCTCAAAATCATTATTTTGTTATATTAAGAATTATAGTCAGTCAATAGTCACATAATACATGTACACACTTATTAAACTTACATGAAAATTTTTGTCAATATAAATTGTATGTGAAGAAAATAAGTTGCAATTTGGCGCGAATCAAATTAATTATGCTTTTATTCCTAACCCTATCGTTGGCTTATGTATTGAACAACAGAAATCCAATAATATTTCGGGTCGTATAATCGATCACAATGTTTATAAGTTATTTTTTTTATTATTATAGACACATTTTTCACAATTTGTTGGTGTCGCTGATTTAAAAGACAATGCTCCGACTAGGGTTAGGTTGGATTATGTATGTATGCGATATGCATGCGTGATGTATGTATCAGAGCGAAGCCTCTGTATGTATATACGTACACATATCCGGATATGTATATGCGATATAATCTTCACGCCGCGTCAAAACTCCGATGCTCCGAACTACGTGTGAGTCGAGCATAAAAAAATTCGCGTGTTACCACCGTGAAAAAGTGCTACAGTGCTCTCGAAAGGATAAACATTTTATAAAAGGAGAGACAGGAATCGAAGTTCAAGAGAGACAAATTACGGAACACAGTTTGTCTTCGCGTCTAGTGTTTTAGGTTAGGGGTCCATAACACTGACAGCTTTACTCCGCGTTACACGAAATGGCAGAGAATTTCGAAAGAGAAACAACACCGATTTACAATGAGGAATGCAAGACTGCGGGACAACCGTTGTCAGATTTTCTGTTGCAGTTAGAGGACTATACACCCACGGTATATCAATCTACCACTTTGTTGATTAAGTTTCCCCTCTCTAAAAAATAACCTTGTATTTTGGGCGAGTTATGTGTTTTCGTGTTTATATCAAATACTGTAGAACTATATATAATACTATAATTTGGACTATAAAACTATAATACTAGTACATATAAAACAATATATTCTATATTGTTATTAGGTACCTGATGCTATCACCGAACATTACTTGCACACAGCCGGTTTCAACGCTACGGACTCTAGAATGTAAATATGAGCGCAATATATTTAAATCATTCTATAATTAGGAGTTTTGTTAAACATTTAATATCTATTCAGTAAATCTATTGAATAATGTTATTTATGTGTTGACTCCTTGTTACGTATGTCATGCATATGTTGAGTAGACAATAAACTTTATACATATATATATTATTTTAGAGTGCGTCTGGTGTCCTTGGCGGCACAAAAGTTTATCTCAGAAATTGCCAACGATGCACTGCAACATTGTAAGACGCGTGGCGCCAATCAGAATACAAAAACAAAGGGAAAGGATCGACGTTACACTCTAACCATGGAAGATCTGACACCGGCAGTCGCTGAATATGGCATAATAGTGAAGAAACCACATTATTTCGTTTGATTAGAAAAGCTATACAGTTTAATTGATGTGTTCATTTCGTTAAATCGCATCACTGTAATTAATAATATATGATTGCATTTTTGGGCGAAAGTGTCAGCAGGAATCATGTCGTATGTATAAAAAAAGATCCACTGTTATATATAAAAAGGAAAAAGTTTCATGCCTATATGTGTATCAATTTGAATATACATGTTTAAAAGGTTCTTTTTTTTTATTAAGAACGAGACTAGGTCTAAATAAGTTTCCTAAAATTATAGTTATAGTTTCGTAATTACAATACTTGACACGTACATCTTACATCATTGTATCATTAGTGTTTTTGTAATAAAAATTTATGTTATCAAATTATGTTTTAATGTTTAGATAAATATATATAAAATATTTATTTTTCTGACTTGAACACATGTGCATAACTAAATAATATCTAATTAAAACAAAAAATATGCTTTCAAAAATAAAGCTTTTGAAATTGTAGTTTTTAAACATTCGACGTTTCTATCGCATCTCTTGCCTGATTATATTCTCCTACTACTTTATCTATTTTTGACAATTTAACAAAATTGCAGTTTCTAGAATAGTAGTACCTTTTATCTGATTATTTTTTCTTGATTTCATTTATCATTTTCAAATTAAAATTGTGTTAATAATCAATGTCGGTAATTTTTGAAAGATCTCTTGCACTAAACCAAAAGGTACAGGTAGGTAAAGTCAGCAATGACTTTACCGAAAGTTAAACGTATATGTATGTTAAGTCTGCACAGTGACTTTATCGACATAAGCGTAATTAAAATTAAACATTTTGATCATTCCAACTTCCAAAGCTTTTTATTTATTGCTTTTTTATTTATTCTCTTCGTTTACAGATTTTAGTGCAAATAATACTGATGCTAACTTTATACTATACACAGTCATGATGCATGAAAATTCAGATACGATACTCGGGCTTCAAAATGACACAATTGTAGTGCGACATCTCATATATGAAGAGATTCATGAATGTAATCCAGGAATATAAAATCCCATAAAAAGAAATACGATGAATCAGAAGTAGTTGAGGATTGTTCGCGAAGAGGCTGATATTAAATCGGCGTTATTCAGTTAATGGGTGCATCATTCGCTAAACAGAGTGGCGTCAAAATGAGCAAGTAGGTATTATTTGGATACGGTTAACCTAAACTTAACCACCTGATGCGTTTTTTTTACATAAACGAACGTGATCTTTTGCCTCCCAGTCCTGAAAATAGAGAATCGAAAAAAGATGCCAGGCAAGGCCAGTCGAACAGCAGTGCGAGACCGCTGTCCATCGAGGGTCCTTCGACCTCCAGTAATACTAATGCCGAGCAAATCCCACCGCAACCGTTGCCGAATCAACCGAGGCAACCGACCAATTTGCAAGGACTACTCAAATATGCTATGGACGCGGCACAGTCTGAGGATTCGGAGAATAAACCATCGGTCTATCCTTTGGACGAAGAAGTACGAAATTTAATTTATAATATATTTACGCGCGTTATTTGTTTGTTTGTATTTAACGAAATATTCCTTACATTGCAGAAAAAAACATTCTTGAATGATGCGTTATCGTCGTTAACGGTGAACGTAGTAGAGGAACTGCAGAAAGCTGTACAAATCTTGTCTAATGTCGCTAATCTACGAGCGGACGACGATTCGTTGGAGTTTGAAAATGCGCTGGAAAGGATGGCGGATTACGTAGACAATATTGATATAGCCAACGACTTTTACAAGATCGGCGGTTTCTCGATATTTCAACCGTGCCTGAATTCCTCGCACAGTAACATCAGATGGCGGATAGCCGATATTATCGCCGAATTAGCGCAAAATAATCCATTTTGCCAGGACAAGCTACTGGAAGCTGGAGTATTTCCCGTGCTGTTGTCTATGATAGATGCGGATCCGTCGGAACAGGCCAGAATAAAAGCTCTGTACGCGGTGTCATGTAAGTGTGTTGGAACGACGCGAGGGGCGCGATCTTTCATTTCATTGATATTTTTATATTTTGAATGCAGGTATAGTAAGAGGGCATCCGGCGTCGTTAAAGTACATGGATACGAATGACGGTTACTCGGTGCTTTTGCGAGCGATGCAGAGTCCGGTGGAGAAACTACAGATAAAGTCCGCATTCTTACTCTCTAGTCTGTGCAGTAAGGATGACTCGAACGACGTAAAATACACCCTGGTAAAAATGGGATTCATAGAACAAGCGGCGGGATTATTGGGCAGAATGGACCTACAGCCGGCAGTAAGGTAACGTATCCGTGTAGCATTTCGAGGGAACGTAACGATTTCTAACATTGTTTTCCTTGCATCCGATATTATAAATCCAATATTTCTTTTTTACAGGGAACAATTATTAAGAGTGCTCAGTGGTATGGTGAACGATAATTTCTTGCCGGCGCTAAAGGAATGCCGCCGATCACAATTGTGTTTAAGATCCACTTTGGAGCAATTGCTGACGGAGTTGAAACCTGTGGAAAATCAGGACGAGATAGACATGTGCTCCGAACTTCTAGACAAAGTGTTTTCCGAGCCTGACACGAATCAAGAGAGATAACGAATTTGTATCTTAATTTTCCTCTTAAATAAACATAACGATATTGTATTGTGTAATACTAACATATATATCTTATAGTTTTAAATAATTCAAAGGAGTAAACAATGCGCGTAAACTTTAACGCAAATTATTTCTTATATTACCAAGCAAATCGATCAAAATATTTTGTTTCCGCAAATCAATGTTTAAATCAATTTTTGCCCCGCGATCGAGCGACTAAATTGAGCATTTGACGAAATTTGTTTTTGAAATCTTTCACGTTCGGAGTCGCGCGTAACTTCCTGTATTTTAAACACGTGCGTATGTCATACTTTGATAGTACGCGCGAATTTTTTCAGATTAATCCGATCAACGGAATGCTCACGCACATCCGGTGCGTCAATCAGGCGGTTCGTTTCATCATCCATCCCCCACCACGACCACCGCTGGCGTGTACTCCACTACTTTTCTCTGTCTTCCCCGATTCGCAGTGCTCTCTCCCGGCATCTCTCTTTCTCTCTCTCTCTCTTCCCTCCTGTCGGCGCGCATCTGGTCTAGTTCGCCGAATGTTAACCGGCTAGTACAGTCAGCCGGCAGCTCTCATCGGACCCTGACAAGTGATTCGACCTTTCGGGATTCTCCAAATGTCTCAGAAATACTTGAGCATACATACGTTCGAGATCACAGGACAGTCACGAGAAATCGATCTTTTTGGAGCGAATTTCCCCGATTGACTAGATCCGAAGATCGATCTTGAGGACCTGGCGCATCACCACGGAGTAGACACGTGGATAGTCGGAATGACAGCGAAACAGGAGCACCTCGTCGTTACAACACCACGCCGGCTGTCCGAACCGTTTCACGAATTAGTAAATTGAAATCACCGTGTGTTATCCGCAAGGAATCCAGAGACGCAAACGCGTGCATCGGCGCGATGATCGAGAATTGATTCAGTGATCATCGTGTGAAAGTGAAATCTGTCATCAATTCGATTATATGGAATTGCCGCTGATTGATTACAATCCGGCAAAAAGCTATCGGTGATCTCCTTCGACTGGCATCGAAAGGATATAGGATAATTATAGATCTTTATTTTGATAGAAAAAAATTTATTGTATATATCTAGAAAAAAGGATAAAAAATATGAGAAAACCGTTCGAATTGAAACGGATTTTTTATCGAGACATTCAGAGAATCCGAAGAGAGACTGATAAAATTTGGAGCAAAATATTTGAGCAGATATTTGCAAGATGAACTTTGTGATCATTTCGTAGTAACAAGATCCATTTATATAGATCACAATATGTATACGAATTCTTGACGATAGTAGAAATGTATCGTAGGACACTGAGTTTTTAATTTAAAAATGTTGCTTTGACATTTCAATACTATACTCAGGAACGAGACAGAAAAGAGATAAAGGGAAAAGGATATAAAAGAAGAAATAAGAAAGAAACACGGTTTGATCATTACCTGACTTTCTTTTTCGCAAGAGACCGCAGAAATGAATAGTACACAAGGAAACGAGCTGTGGGTATTCGGGTACGGATCGCTGTGCTGGTATCCCGGTTTCTCGTACACCAAAAGCGCGACCGGCTACGTGAGGGGTTTCAGCAGGCGATTCTGGCAGGGCAACACCACGCACCGTGGAACGATCGAAAAGGTGAGCCGAACTGTCCTTCGATCTTTCTCCTTATTCTTCTTTAATTAATGCCAAGTGCCATGTTCGTCATCGACTGACCATGTAGAATCGGTTCCATATTCAGAAACCTGATGCGATATTCAATGGATAAATTGAACCAAGCAGTTAGTTTTGCGAGGTGAAATTGCGTTTTAAATTTTTATAAGATCTGTTATTAATTGTGATTCTCTCTTTCGCCTTTGATGAAACGAAATCGGTACCAGAGATAGCTACCAATAATGTAATTTTATGTTTGACAAATAATCGAAATAATCTGAAATAAATTAATTTATTTCAGAAAATGTTGCGTATGTTACGTTATCTCAACGAGAATAATAAAAGTGCATTTCTGAGAAATTAATACACAAAAGTTAATACATATATTCGTATAAATGTATTATATAATACATTTATCGCATATTCGGTAAATGCTGAAAATTAGTAAATGTTAAGGAATCTTTTTGATAAGTTTAAAAATTTTTACTACTATTACTTATACTATTTTACGGTAGCTTCTCGCATATTGATGCCCGACTAATGCGTGCATCTTCGGTTCACGTGATAATAAAGATCGGAGGCAGCTGTACACGGACTTTGGATAAAGCAAACGTCCGTGGCAACGACCGTATCAATGCGATAAAATAGCAAATAAAATTTCATGGATGGAATAGGAATCCGTAATTAATTACGCTCTTAATCAGAGAAAAAAATAACGCGTCCTACATTCGCCATCGCATCGCTATACATATTTACATTGATGAATTTATTAATTAGTTCCGAAATATATCATGTGTCACATCCATTTTATGTATGTACCTATCATGCATCTAAGATGTATAAGCTTCTATATATGTATATATATATATAAAGGAATTAAAATTATGAAAATATTCAAAAAGTATAACTAATAAATTAGTATGTGTTTTCATAATTTATTTATTTTATGATGTTTTTACTTTTATCTCGGAAATTCATACTAAATTAGCCAAAATTGATTCGAATAAAAACAGAATTAAATTAATGAAAAAATTAAGTAAACAGGCAAAGTCAACGATTGCACTTTTTCCATTAAAAGTATTTGTAGCTTATCGTTAACGCTGTAAACATCTGCTACATCCAGTTATCCTTGGCGAACATATTTGCAGTATTTAGGTGTAATATATTGTTGCGTGTAAAAATATGTTCCATACATTATGCACGTGATTTTTATTTTGAGTCATTTACGAACTCTATTAATATCTGAATTTTATTGCGCTCGTCGAGGTATGTCGCGCATTCTTTTTCTGGCGCTGGCCTGATTCCAAACGTATACGATACATTTTTCGCGATCAATTATGCGGCTTGTCTCGACTTGATAAGAGTCCATCAACGTGTGTACGTGTGATTTTGATAAATCGCGCGGGAAAGATTGGAACTTGAAGGACGCGCTATGCGAACGTAACGTGCGCAAAGTAAAAATAGCATATTCGAAATTCATTTTGGCTCTCTCTTTGTTTTAACACACACAAGGAACTTTGCGCGCTTTGTCATTTCCTCCTTTGTTTCGTTTATGTTTCATCTTTTCTTTCTTTACCTTTTTGTGAACTGAAGAATAATAAAAAAAATGTCATTTTTGATATTTACAAAATAATATATTAACACGTCAATATAACCATCATTAAAATTAGTTATTTAAAAATCAAAATTGTAACTGAATACTTTATATTTTTAACATTACGATATAATATATTCTCAACGTAGAGTTTATGATGTATGTATATATTCCTGTTCCTGTCATAAGTTTCAGTCACGCGTTTTGATGTACGTACATACATCTACGGAGCAAATTAAATTATTTCTCAAAGGTTTTGCGTTTTTGAAAAACATAATTTCATATACATTATTCGAAATACAGATATGTCATGTCGTCGACTGAACGATCTTAAATAAAAAAGGATGTATTTTGAATTAGGAATAAATTTCAGATGAATTTTTTAATAAATCTATAATGGATACATAGAAAATCGCTGCTTTTATTTGGATATGAGATTTGTATAGAGACGCTTCTAGAATCCGTATAAAATGTCTTACATTTTTCTTCTTTGGGGAGAGAGAGGGTGAATGAATGTTGCGGTAACGCGTTTTGTGTTACACATACGTATGAATTACGTGAAATTGTATATATACAAGCAGTTATAAACCAGTAGTAACTGATATTTTCAATGAGAGATAAACTTCCTGTCGCGGATTATTCTTTGTTACGCATTTTGCGTTTCGCAACAGTGCGATATGCATTTTCTGCTTATAAACAAGTTTGCATTACGTATGATTGTATATAAACGCACGCGCGCGCGCGCGCGCGCGTGTGTGTGTGTGTGTGTATGTGTGTGTGTGTGTGTGTAACGTCTTTTATTAATCCCTTAATAAAAATTAGATGAATATGTGTATATTAGTGTCTGTTTACAGAGAAATTATACATATATTCTATTCATATACGAATTTCGTTCCACATCGAAAAGATTTTTAAACACATTTAATTCAATATATAATTCTTTTTAAATAATTCCTCTCGTATCTTTATCTTTCAACAAGATCAAATATTATATCGCTCTCTCCTTTATGTTGCAGCCTGGACGAGTCGCTACCCTAATCGAGGACAAAGAGGTACTTAATTTAATTATAACGCCTTGTATTGCAATGTAAATCTCGAGAGTCACGTGCAATATAGATTTTTTTAAATTCGTTGACAGGCAATAGTTTACGGACGAGCATTTCAGCTTCAGGACACCGCGGCGTTATCCTATTTAGAAAACCGCGAATGCTCCTTAGGAGGATACCTGACGACCATCGCGACATTTCACAGCCGGGACGGGAATAAACAATTCCCCGTGGTAATTTACATCGCCACCAGCAAAAACGAGCAGTGGCTCGGCGAGGCATCGGTGCAGACTATAGCGTGTCAAATCACCGAAAGTTCCGGTCCGAGCGGACATAACGTCGAGTACCTCTTACGGTAAGAGATATATGTATATGTATATGAGATACATGTATATAAAATGCAAGATCGTTTTCCAAATTTATCATTGTCTGATACTCGACACGTTGATGACGTTACGAAATTATAATAAAACGATAAGATGTCTGACTCGTGTGTGACAGCTTGGCGGAGTTTATGCACCGTTACTTGCCGGAGGCGCACGACGAGCATCTCTTCACGCTGGAAATGTTGGTGCGCTCGCGAATAAAGGAGGAGAACATGTGCCTGGTGACGCTGATGGGAAATCGCGACTTCGTCATCGACCTCGACGAGGACGCGGAATTGGCCGTTCGCGCGGAGGAAGTTAACGAGCGGCCCCGAGAGAACTCCTTCCAATTCAGCGCGCGGATTCCGTCCAAGAGTTTACGTTGTGTAAAAATGTAGACAATTCGCACAGTTGTATTTTTCAACTTTAATCGCAACACCGTATGTGCAGTATGATAATGAAACAAGCGGTAATTTATTTTTTTTACAAAAGAAATAATTCGAGTACAAACTTCCGAATGTATAAAAGCGCGAGCTAATAATGAAATCACATTCTCGTAGAATCTGAATTTTGAATTGCAGGGTCGACAAACAGTTACTTGAAGAGGAACGTAAAGAAAAGAAGCTTTACGGTCTAAATTTAAAAAGCAGCCAGTTTGCAAATTTCTTCGAGAATATGATCTCATTGCTGGTATACGTTTCCTTTTGACGCTATACATATATATGTGTTTGTGAGACGGCTGTGTTAATTTTGTATCATGCAACGTGCTGGACACGTGCACACCTAGATCGAATTTCCTACTATTTTATAAGACTACTCTATTACGTATTATTTTTAATTTAAAAGGATATATCTCTTATTATTTTAATATTGAGAATTATAATTACAATGCAGATGCGGATAATAATAAAAAGATAGTCATTTCATTCAAATCGCGAAAATTCTAAAATCTGAGACGTGAAGATAAAAAGAAAGGCATTTGTAATTTATGTGTGAAACACACTTGTCGAAGACCATTTTCCTCTTTTAAACGTTTGACTTTAATGACATTCTATATAGTATTGCAAATTTAGTACATTGATTTAATTCTATACTAACATATTAATTCATATTGTACATATATTTATTTCTTTAAAAATTATATTTTTAGAGAGAATTTAATGTTATATTGTATAAACATGTAAATAGAAACTATTAATAATTTATATATACATATGTGTAGCATATTTATAAAATTTGAAATGTACCTTTTGCGTGTAAGATAAAAACTAAAAAGCACAAACCTCGAAGTTTTAACATACGTTGATAAGTAGGAAAATTATTGACGTTGATAAGTAGGAAAATTATTGACCCTCGATATGCTAGCGACTCTGCGTTTGTATTTTGCTATCGATAAAATGGCTATCTTCTTGAAATTATTCCTAATAATTTATAAATATAATAAAATTTTTTACTTAAATATATAATCTATATCTCGTTGGATAGATATAGAAAACTATTTTTCTTATGTTATCTCGAAGCTCATGTTAGCTAGAAGATTATTATGATACAAGTACTTCATCTGTGTCCCCGTTTCATTCCGCTAATGAAGATCGTTTGATGGAAAATTTTACATCACCTATATGTTTCTTAAAACACTTTTGATCCGTCAAGAAATTTATGAACGGTACATCGTAATATGGAACAGCCATTCATGCAGCCGCTTAGACTCTTCCATGAATATTAGACTGACCATCCTACGGAACGTTGCGCTGCATTTTAGCTACCATTATTTTACGTAATAATTCGAACGTTCAAGTTTTAGAAAAAAAATTTCCTGGAGAACACATTCGATAACAGTATTCTAACGGAATAATCGTATCCGCTCCGCGTCGTTCCATTAGCGATATTATGTCTATAATTGCGTTAATATCGATTTAAATTGTTGAAATGATCGGAAACACTATATGCGTTTCGCTGGTAATCGAAAGAAAGCGACCGCCGAAATTTGATGAAGAAGACTGTACGTGTTATTCTATTTGTAATAATTAATTAACAATTAAGTACAATATCAAATATTAAATTTAATTTAGACAACAACATAGAACAGAATATTTTGTTTTTAAACTTTAATCAAAAATATGCCGTGGAAAAAGAAGTAATTTAAAGCCATTTAAGGCCTTAATCTCTTTTGAAAAAGTACAAGTTGATAACGTATGTATTTACATATGTAAGCTATTTAATAAAATATTTTCTAATCTAAAAGGTCGTAGCGAACTATTCGTAAAAAAAAAGACATTTTGGATGCGGTCCGATCATCGTATTCGCGATGCAGTTACACGCCACGGTCTCGACTTAAGTCTCTAGGGTATATTCCAAGTCACGCGTTCACAGGCGCGAGTCGGGCTTAGAACGGGTTTACGTTAGACATTTATCGCGCGACACTGCAGAAAAAAAAGAAAGAGATACTCACGCAGTTCGTCTCCGTAACGCAAAAGAGACCTATACAACGCTTGCTTCTCACGCATCTTTTTTCCCCGCTCGATCAGTAATCGGAAATATAAATAGCAATTTCGCATAGCGTGTTAGATTCATATATTATCGGAGCAATTACGCTTAATTTCTCTTATCAGCTATTCTCTAGCGAGACTAAAGCAAAAACGTTATTTTTCAAAATTATCAGATATTAGTAATCGGACGGTCATATATTTTTTATTTCGACAGCGATCATTCTTCGAACAAATTTTAATTCACCTAATTCTTACGACGGAACGTTACGGCAATCTATAATCCGATTCTTCGGCGTTACGTCAGATCGAACATTGTTTTAGTTATAGATGTCGATTTCTTACGATAAAGAGAAATCCGTCTGTACTGTTAAAGTTGTTTCAAGCCGACTCAAACAAATAATAACGACTTACCGGCACGGTCTTTACAGAATGGACATATACCGGCGTCCGTCACGCATCGCGACGTTAGAACCAGCCAGGTATCTCAGGGATAACGTTACTCGGTAGCACAGTGTATCTACTGTCCTGTAATTGCTATTAAGAATACCGAACAAATCGATTAAAACCTCTTTACAAATAATATGAAAATCATGTTAAATCCTTTTTCCAAAACCAAGAGAATCGAAAGTCGCAGAAAAAAACAACACATCGCCAAATCCTATTAATATTTGAGCTTCTAAATATAATTTAAACTCGTATCGCTTTATATTATATATTTATAATATATTATATAATTTTTGTACAGTAAAATGATAATTGCATGCGTCATAAAATATCGTTAAGATGAAACATAAAATATATTTGCATTTGATGGGCGCGTCAAGTTGAAGTCATTTGTCACGAGCGTACGACGAAAGTAAGACGAGTGTTTTTTCTTTTCCGAAAGCCGCGTGTATCGCATGAAAATTTACGTAACGACGTGCCGTGCTGTCTGTCCTCTTGTTGCAATGATATTTACTGTGAAAAGCGAATGAAGACGCTGCTGCATGCAACAAATTGGATATAGTCGGCATGAAGAAGTTAACAACTCGCACACGAGCCAACTCGAGCGTGTACGGAGTATACGCTTCGTTTCGCTGAAATAATAACGAAGATCCCCAGACTCGGCCCGTGTCGTCACGGTGTAAGCAGGAATTTCTTGTGCTCTCCTTTCCTTTAGATTTTCACCAAAAATTACAAAAAAGTTCCCGCAAACGTCGACCGCGAATGAAACTCCGAGCGTACGGAATTAATGCAAGAGACGTGCAACTCGGAAGACTTAGAATTGAATTTCGCAAAAAGCCGCGTCTTCGTTGCGCAAAATTGTTTGTAACGGTAGTTTCGAAAAAACTGAAATCATCCGTTTTAATTAACGTGCGATAACTCGTGTGATCTGCATATCAACGGTTTCTCGTTTACTAATTCGAAGAAATCCACCGCGGGAGACTGTCCGATTAAATTTACAATTTATCTATTTTTATCGATCCATCCTGTATTTTTAATTCCTCTGAGTATTGTTCTGGAAAATTAGTCAAGTTCGAATCTCTCCGAATGATTATCGCAAAGAAGTGACACATGCGACATCATGTTGACACCCAAGGGCTCTTCAGGGCTATGAGTGGTATGAGTACAGCGAATTGCTCAGCTCGCGCAAGAAACGTCCTATACGTAGAACCAATCGATTTTATTTCACGTCGCGTTTTCAAATGCTTGTCTCAACGATTGACAAATCAACGATCCAGCAATGCCGATCGCGCCCGCGCATGAAAATACGCAGGCAATAGCGACAAAAAGTTTGTTAAGGCCATGCGCCAGGAGCTCAAGGAGCGTAAAATGTGGCACGTTACACCATGCAACGTGACGATTTCCATCGCTCGCTGTTATGATCAATAAAATGTCTTTCCGCGTCGCAAGTGTGAAAAAGGTTGATAACAAATAATCGCATTATTTTTCCTTCTTTCCTTCATTCTTATTAGTTTCTAACTTATCTAATATGAATTATATTATATATTGCTAGAGTTAGTAATCTAGCTAATATTTTTAATGTTAATTTTTCCTTGGTTCTTTTTTGCATAAATCTAAGAACTGTCTTTTTTCCTCCTTTTTGTAATAATTTATTTCTCTTATTTCTCGCTACGATTGTTTAATATTTATGCGTTATATTAAAATATTTGAACACGTACGAAAAGATTAAAGAAATCCTTCATGTCAAAGATGATACCAAAGTAATCTTTTTCAATTCAAAGTTATAATTGAACAAAAATTATTTTTAAGTCAATTAATTGCAATAAAAAAGCAACGTAACGCGACGTTGGCATTCTGTCGCGTTGCTAACAATTAATCGTAACTATCTGCTTTGTAAATATAACACTAGTTACAAACGTCTCAGAGAAATTTCTCTGAGAAACGTGCAACCGCAAGACAATGCCGTGGTTCCCGTGGATCATAAATACACGAATCAAACCGTGCATTAACATACATCTTGCCACAATTACACGCGTTTCTTTATTATTACACGTCGAAAAACTTTCGCTGCGCAGACATTTATATTTCCTGCCAATTTCCACGGGACGCACACGTTACAGCTAGCAACTTTTTTCTCATGCACTTCTCTGCCGTATATCCGGTTTACGATTCGGGAAAGAAGAGATCAAAATTATTGCAACGATGTTATCGAAACGAGGATAATCTACATTATCTACAACAACTCTGCTCGCGTAGATTTTTTTTTAAACAGTTGTTATATAATGATTGTATTATCAATTAATATGTTTTGAGGTTTTATAAACAACGCGAATGAATTGCCACGTCAGGCAATATGCTAATAATGCGAAAATGAGAACGGGATATCCATCGGGTCATTTGTCGAAATTAATTTCCACAGTGTAATAGGTATGAAACGCAGCAATCGGGTTAATATGACGGTTCGCGTAATTGTTTGTCCCCGTTAATGCAGGCCGCACAAATGAAGCGCGCAAATCCCCGGATCGGCGCGGCGCGAGAATTCTCTCCGGCGTGCATAATTAACGCTTCGGCACTGGCACATCTTTTGTATCATTTATGCGCGCCGTTGCGTAATGACGTATCGATTAATCGGACTCGCGATTTCGCCCGGATCACCCGCGAGATCCGTACGTAACGCACGCACGTTTAACGTTGCATTTATCATACCCGCGCGCTCTCATACGGCTTAATTAATAATTCAATGTCACGCCGTAAAACGCGAACGAACGCGCGGATGTTTCAATGTGGCGGCCAAAGAGAAAGAACGAGCGTTTGCCCGACGTCGCACAAAGGCGCCTAATTTAGCTGAAATTCTCGCCACGTCGTCATTATCCCGCGCGACTGCGGTGCACCTCGTCGATCATTTAACGGCGGCCATTACTGCGCCGGTGCATCAATTAACTGCATTCGTGCTTCTCCTGTAGCTTTATACGTGAATATACATATATATATATGTATATACGCACAGGTAACAGCGTGGAGAGAAAAAGAGAGAAAAAATTTCTGTGTAGAGGCGCGCGAACGAGTCCCTTGGGCAAAATAATATATTCTCATTCGATATGCCACATCGATTCTGCTCCCCGTGAAATTTGCAGGAGTATCTACCACTGATAATCTCCCCAATTTACTCGTTTCGAATAATGATTTATCTACAAGCACAACTCTCTCTTACAACTTTTGTCACTGACTAAAACATTTTGTCATTCTGAGTAAGGCAAATTTTGTTATAAAATAAAGAAAGCAGAGAGGCGAGAAAGGAAGAGGAGAATAAAAACCATTTTTATCGCTTTGAACATTCACTTTTTATCGTTGAACATTATCAACTGTTATTATTTAATCCCTTCGAAGTAATTTTCATTGATTCATAATTATACGAATTAAATCGGAACGATCGAACAAACGGATCATTAGAAACAGATCGTGTAAACTTCTTCGTGCCAAGGATTCGTACGCTGCACCCAATGACACCATTGATCGACATGTGCACCGCCCGAATGAGCTAATGACTCATTGGAAGGTTATTCATATCCATGATTCTGAAAACTAGAGCGAAGCCTGTTTCCGTATCGGCGAATGGCAATTACGAGGCCGAAAGGGGTCACCGTTATAAAAGACGCAAAAGAGGGTGGCGAAGTGCGTTTAAAAGCCAACGCACACGTGTGCGAGTTGGATCGGTGTTAACATAAATATAGCGAAAGATAGAGGATGGTGAGTTTCGATCGTCGGCGCGTCGATGGGAAGAAATGAAAGAAACGCTAAAAATATATGCACTCTTGTTATGTACATTTCACGCAGGCGAACAGTTCGATAGGTGGGAATTTGCGTCACGAGGTTCGCATATAAATCCACGAGATAGAGAGACTTACTTCACTTATCACCTGCTACCTTCGCTGAAACGCTATCCCTTTGATATCGCTTTACACGCTACGTGATTATCAAAGTGGATCGTGCACGCCTCGCACGTACCGTGGGCGCGTTTACGCGTAATATGTGTATTCCTTCATTGCGACAGTCCAATATGAAATCGTCGATAATTACGACATGCCTCGATTTACCTAACTGAAACCTCGACAAGCTCTTCTTACTGGTACAATTTTACGCTCGTCTATCAAGAAATACGGTCGTGTCTCGGCATTAAAGAGTATTTTACACGTCGGACCAGACCGTGTATCTTTATTAATTTTATTATATGCGAACCGACGAGTTGTAAGCATCTGAAATTATCGGATCTCAATAATGGCTAAACTGATCAAGTTCTAACTAAATTCAATTGATAGCTTAGGTTTGAATTAGAAAACAGAAGTGTTTTTATTTTTTCCCTACGAGTCTTACAAGTGGAGATATTGTGATTCAAAGTTCGAATCTGGAAATTACATTTTTTTAACAACACTGCTTATTAACGTAATTAAAAAATATTTTCTTGTAAGTTCTTCTAAATATTTAACCTTCGACGAGAATATCTTTGAACAGATAACCGTACAGTTTACTCCGTCGATCAATATTATTGAGTTTTATTAGTTTCTGCATATTGGTTATATAGGTAACTTTCCGGCGCACGTAAAACCATGTTAATGTTAATTGGCAATCATTTCGCGTTAGCGTTATTATGCCTCGCGTGCGTGCCGAACGGCACATTATCTATGCACCATGTTTTAGGAATAAATATTGCATCCGAGGTCCCTCGTAATATTCGTATTCACGTACTGTCAGACAGGTAAATAAAAAATCAAATGTATAATTTACTGGCGTTCACTTAAACGAGCTTGTAGGTGCCTACCGTAATACCCGGTGACCTCGATCCTTATGAATTACGTTTGAGATAATTGTACGTGTTTTCTACGTTGTAACGAAACCCTCTGGTTCTGTGTAGATTCTGAAAATAATTTAAAATATTGTACATTCTGTGCGGGGCTTGCGATTCCTGTTTCCCATCAGATTCTAAACAATTAAAGTTAGGATTCCTGTATATTAAAGTATAGGATTCCTGCGTTATCTCGAGCTTGTTTGTATTTTACATATTTAATACATGTTTTCTGATCAATCTATAAGCCCATTATAGATCCGCGCCGCGGATCATGGGGCAGGTAACACCGACGTATAGACAGAGAAACGCGCGGAGTGTCAGCTGCGACGTCCCTCCTCGCGAAGAAAAGGCGAGGCCCCAAGAGGGGATAACCATGAGAAGAGTCATCCTTGCTTGCGTCATCCACCTGCCGCGCGCGGTATCCGCGTCCGGTACCGTTTCAAGTATCCGCTGCTCCTTCCGAGCTTCGGAGGATGGCACTTCCGCGCCCGATCGCCCGCAACCGAACTCGATGATCCCGCTAATTAATCCTACTTCTTTTCGCATTCCAGCATCCGTCCGGCGACGACGTCGATTCCAGCGAGATTGGTCCTTGATGAATCACGACGATTATTTCTCCGTTATTGTTGGAAGATCCCGTCGCCGGATCCTCCGGTTGCATCGAGATGGCAATCACGAGATGCCAACGCTGCATATTCGCGTCCGAGAGGAGTATTACTCCTCGGCGCGAGCTCGACGGAGCTTTGTGTCGAGATCCGACCACTCAATGGCGATTTATATAAAGGATATACACGATTCTAACAAAACACATCTCAGGAGAAGTGCGACATTCCTCGCATGACATTCGCACAAGCGGAAGTAAAAGTAGAAATATATACAAAGTGTTCATCTTCTTCAATTCCAACAACGCGAGCTATTTATAATCCTTAAAAGAACGACAGTGTATTAAGATTTAAATATTAAATTTTCATATTTCATCAATATCAAACTTGTCGAGTTTTACAATAATTTAATATTATTAAACTTTTATAAAATATTCTTTTATCGAAATATCTAATTATTCTTAAAAAAAAAAGTTATCTATACTTGTAATATATTGGGTACTATAATAAAACTTTTTTTCATTCAACATAATTTTACATAATTTGATTGCATCGGATTTGTAAAATGTTTCTTTGCAAACCGCGGATAAATATTGCGACGTTACGTTAATAAGTACAGAAGTATATACCTGCAAATAATGTAAAACGCTCGTCTAACAATGAGAAGAGGTCAAAGAGGTGCGATCTTTCGCGAAAATCGAGACGACCAGGCGAGAAGGTTAACGCGAACGGCGCAAGACGAAGGTGACATGGTCACGGATTGGCCTAGCCCCTAAGGTTACGGCTTGGATTTGCAGCCGAGCTTTCTAGCACGGTCGTGTCGGTCGTTGGTCGGCGCCGGTGGTAGTTCTATCCCGGCCATTGGCAAATCGAAGGAGTCCAATGCGCGGATAACGCGGCCGTTTCGTGCGGCCGATGGTCTCGTTGCATGCGAACGTGGTGGTGAATACGCGACGGCGCCTTGTCGGTGTCTGAGAACGGTGGTGGAGAAGGAAGTGAACAACTTTCACGCGACGCCGCCGCTGACGACGACGGCGACGAGGACGATGAGCTTCTTCGTATCGGAATGCTACTACGCTACAATATCGGAGTCGGCGAGAGAGCAGAAACTTACGGCCGTCATGTCCCCTTAATCCTTTTGAACTCTTGCATTCGATCGTCGGAGATATTTCTTGGATAAGGATAGGATAGACGGAACACAGTAAACGACCCAACGTTTAAAGGAAACGTTGGATACATACATTTTCTTGTAAAATATAAATTTATTCTTGATAAAATAAAATTAAATAATAAGGAAAAATAAAATAGCGATATTGTTGATCAAAGAAATAAATCGTAATAAACCTTTTACTCGTCATGTTAGAAAATGTTTTATCAACTAATTCTGTTATATTAAAGAAACTATTAGCGATAAGTTGAATTTGACAATATCAACGTTTTGTTTTTGCATTTTTTGAACGACTCCTGTTAAAAATATATAATTGCAATAGAGAATATTTTTCTCGGTTATTATAACTTCGGATTTTTCTGGTGCTTGTTCGGAATGGCTTCTGAACTAGTGACCTCCGCTTGTGCGAGATGCAGGATTCGAGGAGTCGTGCGGAATCAGGTTTTCTCCCAATTGGAGCGATTAAATGTAAACAGCACGGGATACCCCTTCTTCTACTTCTTCCGGCGTTTAAATTCTCTCGGCGTCTGATAGACGTCCCTCGCCGTACACGAGGATCGGATGAAGCGAGGTGCCCTATACACGCATCATCAATTATTATATTAGGGATCCCGAGCCGCCGGGATGCTTCTAATTCTTCATTTTTCTTCTTACGCAAAGTAGACTTCACTTCCCTTCGATCCGTGATCTCGCATGCACGAACGGATATTAGAATCCCTTCACACCCGAAAGGGTCGAACAGATGTTCTTGTAAACAGGTGAATCTCGCACCGGATCTACCGAAACGCGCGAGATCTCAGGACAACAACGAAACAAACATTTTTTGCGCTTACATAACGAGTTTCGGCGAATTGAACAGAAAAAAATTTTTTGTTCATGCTAACCATCGTAAAAATTATCATAAAAATTGTTTAAAACAAAAAATAAGTGCGGATTAAAAGAGAGATACAATATACAATAAGTCTCTTTTTCAATTTAAGGAAGAGATATTTAAAAAATTAATACTACTCGTTCGTTATTAATTCTACTCGTGATAGATGTATTTTATATTACATCTTTACATTTTTGTTTCCTTCAAAATCTAAATAAGTTCTATTTCAAATGTGGAAAAAGATCAGTGCAGCTAACGGAATTATATCACGTGTGTTACACGCTCCATTCTGGGATGTAGATTTTCGTTAGAATAAAAGCCCGGCTGTGTCTCGCGGACGGAGCAATTTCGCCTTAATCGGCGTGTTCACGAAGATTAGGTATATGCTCTAGGATCGTGCGCCCGCGGAGCCTAATGATTAGCCTAATGGGAAATCCGGGTCTGCTCTCTCCCTACAACGCGGGGTCACGGAGTTAGTCAGGTGAATTCTTCTATTCCAAAGTAGACAACCTCCGGATTACTTTGTTCGAGAGATGGCAGCTACCAGTCAAGATTTCACCAGACGACCAAGCGAGCGAGCGAACGAGAGAGAGAGAGAGAGAGAGAGAGAAACAGGAACGTGTCTAGTGATTGGCGAAATTTAACCGTGTTAATTTGCAACGAAGCTTATCAAGGGAAAATGTTGCCCGTTATCTATTAGTAGAGACCGTTTAATGGAAAGTCTTAACACGAGACTGTGCCTCGTTTAATAAAGAGTTACATAAAGTACCTCGCATTTTTCTGCTGCCCACTCGAGTGCTGTTGAATCAATCTGACAATGAGTGGGAACCGTGAATCGCGGAGCTGTTGATAATCATTATTATTATTATTTTTCTCTACTCGATGCTGGAAGTCCGTGAGTATTCCGCTTTCTAATATCTAAAATAAAATGACAAGTAGAATGGATAATCGTATTCACGCTTATTTCGTACTGTAATCTACAGCAGTTGTAAAAAGATGTGAAATGAACGAACAAATAAAATTACGACAAAAAGTCACCAAGGTGGAAGCACACGAAGCGAAGAAATTCGCTTGCGGCATTTTCCATGGAAAATAGCCGGATGAACTCGTCGCGCTGTGCTTACGCGACAGCTAGTGTAAAAAGGAAACCCACCGTGGGGAGAAAGAAAATTGCAGCGTGCGGACACAATGAGAGTGGGATAAATATAAGCGTAGTCTTTAATATAGGGAACGCGCGCGGGAAGAGAAACAGAGAGATACAGGCGGCAGAGACAACGACGTCACCCGCAGTGTATCGTTAGTATCGTTACCTGTGTGGCGCCGTTTACGACGAAGGACGCACTTTTACGTATCATCGATTTCCACCGTGAGAGGAAAAACTGCAGCCGTGCGAGGCGATCAAAGATAAAAATCAATTGTTGTCCCTGAACGGATAGATCGAATCTCGCTTACGCGCGACGTATGCCGCGTGTTCAATGATTTCGCAAACGAGATTTACGGCGCTATGACTAATCTCATGGACAAGTCTACGAGATACGGAATATTTCTTATAGGATTATTGAACGGAAAATCGTGGATATATTATTACCATAGAATTTATCTTCAGAAAAAAATTGCATAAATATTTCGATCTGTATTTATTAATCTTGATCTTGTGTTAAAATAAAGATTAAGCAAAAATAGTTTCATTTTTACTTTCTTGAATGTATAACATGTAAACCGAATATAACACGGAGTAAAATCGAGATGTATGCGTGGCGTAAACTCGCGAGGAGGATGATCGTGACGAACGTATCGTCGCCTGGTCGCGAGTCGCCCGCTTGTCGCCGTCACAATCGGACGATTACGCTGCACGATGAGGAATCGATCGGTGCCATCGAAAGGCAAAGCTGGCAAAGTCGCGGACAATAACGGCGCTGTCGAAGGTGGAGAGTTACGACGTGGCGGCGAGTTCCTCGCTCGCGCGCGCCCACCCTCGGCGTCGGCGTCCAGATACGCTGGAGGCACTCGGAGTCGGAGTCGCGATTTATAGTCAAGTGGAATTAATCGGTAGAAATACATAATCATAATGTATCGGACAAGTATTTACAATTAGATTATACAGCGAGAAAGTAAAATAATGAAAAGAATCTTGATCTTAAACAATTAGTAATACGACAAGATAAGATACGCAAAATAACTTGATTGCGGTTAATTACAATTACAAGGCAATGTGCCTGATTTTTCGCTTATTTAACGGATCCTGTTAAGGCAACGGAATAATCTCGCCTCACCTTCAATTGCCGCGTCATCATCGTCATCACTGTCTTCGAAGTAGTCATCAATGCGCCCTGACGATCTCGTGCGTTCTATGCATTGGCGACTGCGCGTTCCTTACGTAACGATACGAACGGCGACGTGACGATAGTTTATTCATGTAACAGGCATGGCCGATTCCGCAACCAGTTCCGGCGCGATGGCCACTCCGTATAATAATGAGCTGAAGACCGTGGTAAAACAACCTCGATACAATCTTAATTTCCATTGTTATATCATTAGACACAAAATTCTAATAATAAGCGATAATTTTATTGTTTGCGCCTTCTTGAATTTCGGTTCGATCAAATTTGATATAGAAACTACCTGTATTCTCTCACAATTAGTTCAGTTTTTAACATCAACGATTTTATGAAGATATATGCGATTCTCACATACACTTAGAATATTTCATGATATAGTTTCACGTAATACATAACATATTATACTTTCGAATAACGTAATGTACCTATAATAATATCTTGAAAAAGATACTCACGTAAATCTAGATGAAATCACGGGATTAATGAAACGTGATAAGCGAAACGGACCGCGTTCGCAAGAACCGTAATAAGTTCGTAAGCGCGAAAGTGGCGTTGAAAAAAGCAGACTTTGGAGAAAATGGCGTTACGAAAAAATCATGGGCCGTGTTATCGTCGGCCGTTCGTTACCGAGGCACCTACGCGCGTGCAAGAAGCGAGAGCATAATTAGAAAGTACAAGGAGGCTCCGATCAAAGAGAATGCGGCGTAACGCAATGCAAGTGGAATTCCGTTTGGTTTCCGCGATTGCGATTCTACTGTGCGAATCGCGCCGCTATTCGTACGAAATGCCGGTTCTTAATGAACAAAACAGGATGGACAGAAATAAACTTGTATTACGTCCTGCGAACTTTATATAATCTTTTCTTCTTGCGTAATTAACATTCTATTTACACAGATAAACCTGCGAATACCTAAACCATTTTGAAAGATAAGATAAGTTTGAAAATTCAAACGCAAGATTAGAGAAGCTTTTCTACGAAGGATATCGAAAGCACCCGTGACACGAGATACACTATCGAGATTAATAAATAGAAGATGTAACAAAACTCCTGTCAAGTCGTTGCAGGATGCGACTAGAAAGCGATAATGCGATAAAGCAATAAGACGTCTCAATAATAAAACTTAATGGTGATGTCACTCGACGCCATCATGTTCATATATGTATGTTCATAGTTTTCTCTTTATGCTTCTGATCACAATTCGAACAAAATATCGATGATATCATTTTATATAGATGCCATATCCAAACTATTTATTCCACGCTCTAAGCTCCTAAAAGAATTTCGAATTTTGGCTGAAACGTGAGATAACAAAGAAATCACAAATATGTAAAGAACTCCATTCGAAGGAGTACAGTTAGAAGGAAAAAGTCAGTCAATTTGCCATTACTGTAAAAATTTTAAGATATATTTGAGAAATGTTGCCTTTCTCTCGTTCATCAATTTACTCCGAAAGCTTAATCAAGGTGGAACTTGTACTCTTGAACACTCCATTCGAAAACAAATAATGACTTGCACTTCCGGAATCGACGGGACAGGCGGGCCATGGTGTCTCTGGGCCCTGACCCAGTCATCCCTGTTTACGTCCCCGACCACAAACTTCCTGTCCTTGTGTGTTTCAGTAATTATTTTAATATTCCTCTTACACCTATACGCTAAAAGAGATTCCCTAAAGTCTTTCTTCTCTATCCTCTTCAAACATATATATTCACACATAAATATAAAGATCGTATAAGGTTCAATTTTAGATATTAAAAATTAAATTACTTTACATACTTTTTGTAGAGAGTATATTAGTGTTTTTATAGGAGATTGACCCACACTTGGAGACTTGCACACTACATTCGACTCATGGCACGTGTCTACTGATTTACGGAAAGCCACTTGTTTCGTTTTTTCATGTCGTGTCAACATAATCTCTTTATTCTATTTTAAAGTTCCTAATATTTAGATTATATTCTGGAAAAAGAGTTGATAAACACAAAAGATAAATATATATTAGGCTGATCAAAATAATTATTCCTTTTTCTTCGGCACACAAAGAAAGAGAAGTGTGTGTATCTTGGACACTTTACGTACACTGAGTATCCGCATAATTCACCCTCGATCGCCGTCGTCACTGAGGGGAGAGCACGACCCATAGTCACCCGATAGAGAGAGAGCGTCTCAAAGCGACGACTATTAATAAATATATCGTCCGACGGCCTGGCTGGAAACGCCACGGCGATTCCGAACGCTGGAATAGGTTCCCGCTGGTGCACACGGAACCTGCAGACGCTCGTCTTGCCGTGCATCTCGCGCAAGTGTATGCACGCGTACACGCGCGCACAACACACGTCTCATCTCACGTGCACGATGTACGGAGATGAGAGAGAGAGAGAGAGAGAGAGAGAGAGAGAGAGAGAAAAAGAGGAGAGGAAAGGATGCGGGAGAGGATCCGTGCCACTCGGTCATTGGTGAATGTACCGTGCCGTACCGTTTCGTACCGCGTATACCCTCGGTCTCTGTCGACGGAGAAGATGCTGCGGTATCTTCCTGATCCGATCCGAGAGAGGCATCGCACGAGAGAAACTTCGCGCGTGTCGTCGATTAATTAACGGGGGACCCAGAAAACGCGAAGATATATTCGCAGCGATACCCCCGCGGAAGTTGAAACGGCATGACATTGCAAATGGCACTCCGCAGATATACAACATTGACTTTAAATTCTAATTACGATTATATGTAATAAAACTATTTTATAGATTAGGGATATAAGTAACTAAGAAGAAATTACGAGCATAACATATTGGCTCTTCGACCACTTCTCATATTACTATACTTTTATAGAAAGAGGAGTCATAAGCTTATAAATAGATTATTGTTCCCCGTTATATCACGAAGGATAAAAAAGATTCGTTCCCCTTTTTTTCAAACTACCAATGTTTAGCTCGTCTTTGATACCGATACATAACAGACGATGTAAACATCATTCTTCGAATTTTCGTCATTTCATTTGCAAGCATTCTTTACTCGCGAAAATTTGCGATAAAATTAAAAATATATTTTATCTTTTTATATGCACATACCTGCATAGTTTGCATTTTTTTCAATTGTAACAGCGATATAAAATTTTAATCTCATACTTTTATTCAACATAATCATCAACTATACACACAAAGAAAATGGTATAGAATTGCTCGTTTCGCAACTGGCGAAATATTGAAAAAAAAGTTGAAGAATGTGAGTTTTGCTTCCATAGCCATCATTTCCTCGTGCAAGTAAGCACTTATGAACGCGCGTACGGGAATCTAAACTTAATAAGCGCTTGTACTCGCGAAACGTACGAAACGAAGCGGACAGGAGGCAGGAGGAAAATCGACTTTCCTCCTCGCGCACGGCGGAGGCACGAGAGGTCAGAAGGTAGCGAAGTACCATCTCGTCGGGTCGGGGCTGGTTTCTCGCTTCGGAAAAAGAAGCGGCGGTGGCGGCGCGGCGGCGCGAGAGGTCCCGGGAGCCGCGACCCCGCAACAGCACGCGCGATTCCCAACGGTCGGAGATCATGCTAATTTATAGAAGTAATTTCGATAACGGCGGGATTAGCGGACGCGCGTACTTCGTTTCGCGGGTAAAAGCCGCGAAATCAATATTCGCGCACAGGAAAAGAAACGGAGAAAGAGACGGCCGAGGAGTCGTGGATATAATAAACCTTGACTAAATCGTGCGCGATTACGATTTTATTGTACGCGGGATTGTAATGTGGATAACTGTAAAAACAGATGAGCCGCGGGATGATATCGAGAGACACGAGGAAGCCGTCAATCCCGACATACATATTATGCACGCGCCGATTGAAATGGACCCAAGACGCTAACTCGTAATGACGCGAGTACCTTATTCTCCGTTATGTGATATATCCGGAGTTCTGTTTGATTGACTTTAAGAGAATGATAAACGTCGCAACGAGAAGTTGCTTGAGAGGAATTTTTCGGAAAGCTTCGTGTGCGATGAATTTCCTTTCTTTTATGAAATAACAGCCCTTTAATTTTGCAGGTGTAGATTTGTTGGTTTTTTCTCAATTAACATCGGCGTTATTCGACGCGACGATTTTCGATCGCGCGTACGGCGCGATCGGCGGGGTTTCGCGAGGCCGAAATACCATTTCCTCGCATCTGGCACCGAGCGGGGTCAAAAGGTAGCGAAGCGCCGGCGGGTCCGGTGCGGGTTCTTAACCGCGGTCGTAAAAAGGCGCGCGGAGGCCTCGAGAACTGGCCTCGCAGTGGTTTCCGACGCGCTAGAGACCCCCTCTTCCTCTTCCTCGCCGTAGAGTACAGCGTGAGTCGTTAATGACTCTGCGCGAATCCCCTCCACATAACGATAATCGATTGCTGCGTTTGTTGTTGACAAGTAAACTATGATTTTCTATAATGACCGTTAAACTAGCAAAGTGTGCTCGGACTACTGTAAACTAGAGTGACTAGAGTGATTAAAACGAGTATTACACGCCCGATCTTGTTTGCAATAATTATTTTAAATGAAGTAGTAAGTTATAAAAAAATATTTCTATCGAAACACGTGATGGTTTTTACATATTGTATTAAATAAAGTACATTGTAGCAATAGATATTCTACATATATTTCCTACATTTACTATATTTATCCAAAATTACTCCAAAGAGGTGGAATATAAATATTTTTCAACTAAAAAAAAGCATATCAGGAGTGTATCATAATTTCAATAAGAGACTCTTTGGTTTCCAATTTTTCAGCTTATTTTCTGTTAATTAAATACGTAATTTATAGTTTTACCTGTAGATATTTGGTTTTATATCTCCGGTTGGTGGTGTAAACTATGTTTTAGATGAGTCCTATTTTATTGCAGATTTACAGAAAGAAGACGTTCTGCTGCACGTTCTGTTGGAGGTATCATTAACGCGTCGCGGCGTACATGCTGCGCTCGTAGAATGTAGGTAAAGCCGGCAGCGACGGTGGTAGACCGTTAAGACTCGATCGTTTAAACATACGACAAGAAAGGGGAATAGAAGGAGGTGGAAGCGGGGGCGGAGGAGACGGCAATGGAGGAGGAGGTCGGAGTCATGCATACTTTGCGTGAAGGTGTGTGGAGTTCCAAATGTCAGCGGAGGATCGCCTCGCAGGAACGGACGTGTGCGAGTGAACGTTACGGCCGCGTTACATTGAGAGAGGTGCCTTCACCCTCTCGGAAAATCCTCTGTCGACCACCTACGCGCGCTGCTCGCCCATAATCATTTTCTAGGAATTACTGTTACGGCGATCTCCCTCTCGCCGTAACGGACGAGATGAGCTGCGAAGGTACGATTAGAACGCGAATGCGAAAGACATCGTAATATCTTCGTTAGATCGCGCAATTTTAATTTGTTAATTCAATGTTATGTCCTCGTTTCATTGCAGCTAACTCAAATTATTTAATACTTAAAAATTGATATGTTAGCAATTGGTTGACTATAGTAACTCTAATCCGGTTTTTAGTACTACGGTTTTATAAATTGTCTCAATTATCAGTGTTGCGGAAACAAGCAAATTAATTAAAAGAACGAACATTTCAATATTGGAGAGATACTTGTGCTGATACGATTCGTCTCTAATTTATGAGAACACGGTCGACGCAACTGCAGTATCGTGGGACAGCGAAGTTGTCGAATGTCGAACGACCGGCGACAGCGCGGATTTCCGTTTGTCGATCAAAATACAACATACGGACAATCAGCGAGCGGGTCCGGCTCGATCGGCCTTAAAAAGGCCCGAGGTACGAGAGGCGATTTGCGCGAACGAGCGAATGAGGGAGCGAGCGAGCGAGTGAGCGACGATAATGGACCGGATCGTCGATTCGTATGTTACATCGTCCGCCACCTGCACACGCAGCGAGAGAAAGAGAGAAGGAGAGAGAGATTGCCGCCCGGTACCATAGTCGAATCGTGGGAATCGTCGGATTACATCCGCCCAATTAATTTTTTCGCCGGTACCGACCCTACGGTTTCGCATGGCGTTCTCGAACCGAGGGAGGAGAGAAGAGGAGGAAAAAGGAGGCTGCTCCCGTTTTGTTTTTTACGCGCGCGCTCGTTTAACTCGATTATACCGCGGGATGCGCCTCGTAACGCGACCTGGGTGCGATGCAGCTCCCTGCGGATCGTGCGTGTTACGTATTATACCGATCCCGCAACGATTAGACGAGGAAATCGCTGTTGCACGGTTAATAAGATTACCCGCGACCGTAGACGCTGATGCCTGCAATACTTTAAAAGCGAAAGTTCGATTAACGGCAGCTGAGTAATTTTCGAATAGCCGCGCTATTACCGAGTCAAGTGTGAAAATTCAATATTTCAACATTTATTTATCACAATTCCGATGCTTTCCAGAGATAAAACAATCTCTTCTCGTATTAACAAAAATTACTGTAAAAATCGCGACTGATAAAATGAATACAAAGGCGCGTCGTGTATTTCGAGTTTACATCATCTCATAGAGGCATGATGTCTCTTCCAATCTAGAAGAGCAACGGGGCGAAAGTGCCGAATTACGGTAGAGAACCGACAGATCTTCATGACACTGAGAAAATCTTGCCATTCTGCTCGCGTTTCCTTTGGAGTATCGTATCGGTACTATAAGTCACCGTTCTCAAGAAATTGCGAAAAAAAGAATAACGAAAACTGAGAGATCACGAAGAAATCATTCGCATTATTTTTTTCTTCGTTACATTCACAGCTTTCCTTTTTAAAATATGTAACTTAATATTTTACTATTATCTACTATCGCTACAAACTGTAACTCGTTGCTGAGATGGAAAAAAAGAGCAGCGGGTCGCGCAAGTTCGAGAGATGCAACGTGTGCCGCACACGCGTGCACGTTACCGCGCGTGATGCACGCGTGAAGTGCGAAAAAGTAAGAGGCCATGCGCTCGCGCACACGCGTATGTAGTGAACTCGTCTCTCTCTCTTTCAATTCTGTATATCTTTCGAAGGACTTTCACTTGCCCTCCGCGTTGGTGCACATCGCCGAGTGCTGAGTTTACGAGCACGTGAGGCGGCACTGAGCATATCCTCCTCTTCTCTCCGCCTTCGACTCTTGCCTCATCTTCACCTAGAACGAATGCATCGATGGAGCAACGGATTTAAACCTGCTACGGGCTTAAGTCACGAAGGAAACACACGACGGAGCCGCTTCCGTCTGAAACAAATAATAATTAATATTAGAAAAATATTTTTTTTTAATACTACAAATCTCTCGCGGCATCGGAATTATGCGAAATCTATTAATTTAATTGATGCATAATGTCCACATACATTTGCGAGAAAATAACGTTTTTGCATTTACATAATTTGATTAATACATTTTCTATTGGTATCTTTCACATTGATCCAATCTCTTCCACTGCAGAATAATATCTATTATATATTGTTTTAGATTACGTTTTCGATATAACCGAAGAAAATAACTATCAAATTCTTAAATAACTATCAAAACTAAATGTCATTTTGTGTCGCTTCGTGCGGAGTGTCTTATAAAAAAAAAAAAGCAAAAGATGCAATTATTTCGAAAACCATAATGTCCGTTGACAGTTACCACCATGTACGACACGAAGTAATTTTTCAGGTCGTTGCTTCCGATCGGCATCCGGCGCGACCGATCGGACGTAGGCGCCGAATTCTGTACTACGATACGGATGATGTCGACGGCGATGTGGTTGGCGTTGGTGTGGTTAGTTTTCGTGGTCGTTGAAGCGTGACGGGGATCGCGAAGGGCCGGTCCGTAACCCTATCCCTGATCGATGGCGACAGTTTGCGACGGTCTGTCGGTTCTCTTCCTACCGTAATTCGGCGCTTTCGCCCCGTTGCTCTTCTAGATTGGAAGAGACATCACGCCTCTATGAGATGATGTAAACTCGAAATACATGACGCGCCTTTGTATTTACTTTATCAGTCGTAATTATTATTAGTAATTTTCCTTAATACGAGAAGAGATTGTTTTATTTCTATCTTGTTTTTTCAATTCTTCTTTTATGCACAAACTCTTAGATATTAGTGTTACGCGTTAATATATGCTAATAATTCATCGAACAACCGTATGTCTGAGCAACAAACTGAACAAAATATGCAGTGAATTGGTATTAACGCGTTTCAGCTAATGGAAGAAGAGTGCTCGAGTTTCAAGTCGATGATCGTGACTAGCTGCAGCGAGACGAAATCGTTACTCGTGCTCGCAGATAATAAATTATATAAATTTCGCGAGATAAATCGCGATCAACGGCGGCCAAGTATCCAGTCACCTCTTTTGCCAGTAGAAAGAAGGGATAGATGGGAACGCAAAATGAAACGAATAAAGTCGATGAAAAGATAGAGCGTTGTCGTCGTCATCGGGAGACAGGACGAGGGTGTGTAGGAAGATGTAGGAGGAGAGAGACTAGAAAATACAAGAGAGAAAGGGAGGGAGGGCAAACACGAAGAATGCCACGGCAATCGTAATGGGTTTGCAGTAGTGGCAACGGCAGCAGCAGTAACGCTGTTGCAGGTAATAACCATCGCGTATATAACGACACGATGAGTCGTGGGTAGCTCTCGGCCGATGGACTCGGGGCCCCTCGACGGCTTTCACGAGGTTCCCTAGTTTCTGCCCGCGGTGTACCGAATGCACGATCCTTCCGAGCTTGATTACCCGAACCCTTTTACCACGAAGATGGGCAACGAGACAGTCATGGAGGAATCTTCGCGCCGCACATTCCAATAGTGATCATATAATTCCTCTTATCGTTATCTAATTAATTATTTATTTTGAGTTAAAATATCTCGCGTGGCACGTGATGTAATATCGGGAATTATTTGCTAAAGTATATTGTATATAAATAATACGTGAGATGAATATTATTTTAGTTGCTGAAATTAAAGCGCGATATAAGAAACGCGACAGTTACCCTTTTCTGTTACTGTTAAAAAAGTAATTTCAAAGGTAATAACTAAGAAGTAAAATTTTGCAAATAGATTAATACCCTTCGTACGAACCTGCGTTTTAACGTTCGTAATTAGCAACGATCACGGTAGTGCGTCGCCGCGCGACGTTTGCAAATGCACATGTTTTACACGAGGGACAGCTCGTTATTAAGATTACACGGGTGTGACATCCAATTTTACCACGCCAAGTTTCTCTTTCCCTCATAACGGGTATCAACTACCGCATTTCGCGAAATCGACGTTACCTCCGTGAAAGTTAGTATCTTCTTTTTAGAATTATTAAAATTTTGATATAATTGATAGAATCCTGCAGTGATCTTCCTCAGAGTTCTCCTCAATATGTACAAATTTTTTCCAACTTTATAATTCTTTATTTTAATAACTTTTTTTTTTTAAACTTATGGTTAGTATTTTTCGCGTTAATTATTGAAGAATGACACACTCACACACCTTCAGCAGAGCCAGTTTCAATCTCTCGTATCCGGAAGAGACGACGCATCGAATCCGGGATGCGCGGCGCGAGCGGTTTGCATAGTTACATAAAGTTGTACGGCTTATCGGCCGCTATCTCTCTCGCGTCGTTCCGCGATGATGCGATTTCCTCTTTGCAACTTCGACTCGTTCGACGTCATCGCCGTTCGACCGGGCCCTTTCTCCTGTCGATCTTCCCACAAGCGGCAGCAACAGCAGCAATGCGAGTGCAACGCTGGTACACCGGCGCGGTCTTTGTCGTCGCGCGATGTATTTCGTGTCCTGCCTCCTTAAACGCTGCTCGTAACGACGACGACGACGAAGACGATGATGATGACGAGCACAGAAATAGCGACGAACGTGCTGGTTTCGGTCTGGCCTCGAAAGCACGCTTGGTGAGTGACTAATACACAGTGTCTCGGAATCAAGCACTTCCCACGGGAGCTAAACTCTAGCGGTATCACTTTAAGATCATTCTTTTTTAACCATGAGCTTGATATTAAAAATGAGAAACTACGTGAATTTTTTTTATGCGCTGAATAACTTAGGCACAAATTGTAATTATAAAGATATTTTTAATTACTTTTAAAATTAGATTTATTTTGATTTGCGCAATGAAATAAAAATTTTTTAGGATTCCTTTTATATATTATAAGTATCGTGTACTTACAACACGAAATCTTTGTGTAACGAAAATGAAAAGGAAGCGGAAGAAACGAAAAACAAAAGTTCATTTTTTTTTATGTATCATTATTAATCGTCCACTGTCGTTTGCGTGACATCGTTATATTGACAATTCATCTATTTACACGTTCCATATAATAATAATATTAATAATTAATAATAATCGCAATTGTATAGTCCTACTACAAATATACAGATGTGCTGCGTGTATGTCAGTGTATGTATACGCTGTGTGCATATTAACTTTTTTCTGTTTTATACAAAAACGGGGTACGGTACGCCTTAGAATAGTCTTTACAATCTTCGTCAATGCCTCATCGCGAACGAAAGGCCACTATCAGTGGGAAACAATTTTCCTTTTTCTCGCGAATACGCATCGCTGGTACAAAAAAAAGTAATTCTAATTCGAAAGTCTAAAAGTTCGAGACGTCGTTGAAAAAAATCTAATCGGGAGTGGGACAAGGGGATATGGATGGATGGGAATGACGGAGACCATTCAACGATAACGAGACATATCAAATCGTCCGAAGAAGTGTAAGTACAAAAAATGACAACAGCTTTATTACACATCGTAATTCGTACAATATAATCTCGCATTTACACGCACGCGTTTCTCGTTAATTTGGAGTCTGTACGCGCGCGATGGCGGCTGTCGGGAGCTCGACGGAGTGGAGAAAAGGATTGGGAGATTGGAAGCCAGACGAAAAGGATTGGATTCATCGCGATCTTCGATTAAACCGCGGATGTCACCGTTGTAGGTACGGTCGCCATTATCTAAAATAAAGCGTCACCGATTATGTACGACTGTCATGTAAATGCGAAAAGAAAAAACACCCTGTTTGCGCCACCGCGCGCGAACGAGACCCGAAAATAAACCTGACTTAGTCGGTACTTGCATTTCGTTTATTTAATTATCATTATTTCGTAACAGGAACATCATCGAATCTTTGTTCGCTACAATTCTCTCCCTCTCTTTCACTCGGTCACTCATTCACTCATTTTCTCTCTCTCTCTCTCTCTCTCTCTCTCCCACTCTTCGTACATCGCAAGCGCGTTTCACGCGACAATATCGTCATCACTGTCATCGGCGCACTAATCGCCATTTATTTTTTTTTACGCTGTGTAAAATCGTCATTAGCAGTCATAAATAAATAGTTAATTATCATAATCAATCGTGCAGCATCAACATACAATAATCGTCACTTATCTATCACGCATTCGTGGGCGAAGTCAGCGAGCGTACCGCCGAAAAAAGCGCGGCTGAAAATGAGAGAAGATTCGCAAAAGCCGAATTGTTTCTGGGTGATCTTTCCAGATTTTTCTTTCTCGCATGAATGAACGCGGACAATACGAGTCGATTACTTCACGGATTCGGTCATTCGTGAGAGCGAATAAACGCGGAAGAGACGACCGAATCCGCCGAAATCTTAACTTTGATCGCAGCTCAACCGCCAGTTTCATCATAACTTTTCAAAAGTATATGACTCTTAGAAACGAACAACGTGAGAGTCCATGAGAAGTCCATCCAGGAAAAAAAATATTTGAAAAAAAATCAGAATGTGTTCTCATTTAAAGAAGTGCTTTTAAATATCGAATTACTTTTTAGACGTTTCTGCAAAACATTCGCGTTGCTCGTGAGAAGAGGGTTGCGCCACGATCAGATTTAATCGATTGAGAATTCGATCCGACGTTCTCTCGCGTGACAATAATCACTCCTTCGATATCTCTCTCGCCGATTTCGATACCAAATCATTTCGGAACAAACCGTAGCATCATCGAAATGCTGTTATCGACGACACCGGGTTCCTATCTCTCACTGTTCATTTATATATATTTATTTTTATTCATTTATTTAATATATCTCTATATATATCTGCATAATTTATACACATCTATCCGTTCGTCTTTTCAACGCGAGCAATGTCTCGTCGAACGGTACACGTCGTTTGTGTAGCAATCATAGGATTCGTAGAAAATCGATGATTACTTTTTTTTTTAAACGAAGAAAAGCCAACGCTGCGCGATTTCTTTGGAATTTATCAAATCAGCGAATAAATTTTCCACTATCATGTATCGCCCCGACAGTTGGATGGAATTCGATGAAAGTATGTCAAAGACTAGCTCTACAAGCTTCGCACGCACGGGCTTTCCCTTCTGCATTTACTCGGTACTTTTTTTTTATCCTTTTCTACGAAAACTATCGCATCGCTCAATTTAATTTCACATATTAAATTTACTTGAATTACCGCGATGGAATAACGACGTTTTCGGATTAAAAAGGACGGAATTTTGTTAAGAGTCATGTGCCGCTTTCCATCCTTTCTTCCAAATGTTCCTTTGAGCCGATTGAAAATCGGCGTGGAAAACGGATGTCTATAGGATCACTCGACCAATTGAGGCTATCCCTGAAACGGAGAATCTCAAAAAGTCGAGGGAAAATTTCTTTGAAGTGTCATTTTAAATATCAATTTTCATGCTTTTCATCACTGGACGTTGTCACCATAAGCGGAAGTCGCTCAACGGTATTTTCTCTGAGAAAAGGAATGTTTTGTAAAAAAAAGGGAAAAAAAGAGGCGGTATTACACGAAACATTAATTCCGAATACGAAAAGACGACGTCGTTCCGAGGATGCTAATCCGTCGTTAAATTTTCTCGCTCGCAATTACACATATACACAAGTACTCTGCACACATACTCATTCATTCTTACACGTATACCGACAATATACATGAAAGATCTTTCGCTGTCGTATTCTTGCTCCAGTCGGCAGCTCGGTCACGCAAATTCGAAAAAGAACTAATACCGAGAACAATAATAATGCGACACGATGTAATAATATTAATAATAATAATAATTAATAGCAATCAGTAATACAATAAGTAAATAACAATAATAATAAATTAGTTCTGTACAGAGTTTCACTTTCGAGCACGATATAATATTAATACCTAAGGATGGGTCGGCGGCCGCCCGAGAAAACCGACCGACCCCCACAGCATCGCGTTAATTCTTTTCCTTGTCTGTGTCGCCTCTCGATCAGCCCCGATCGAACGTCTTCGATCAGTCTGTCACCGCTCCTGTTTTAGTATAATAGGGACGACCTACCCTCATGACTGGTCAAACTGGCCGGCGGCGCGGTGCAGTGCGTATTTCTTCTCGAAACGATGTTTATCGCGGAATCCTACCGGCGCCAAAATAGCGGATGCACAAGCACTTTCGCAAAAAAATGTCATAAAAATTATAAAAAAAAGAAAAGAAAAGGAAATAAACACCCGCAGGTATCCCAGACGAGGCGTCCCCGTCCGGAGGATATCGCGGCGGCGTCGCTCGAGAAAAACCGAAGGAAATCGAACGGGGTGGTCTGTCAATTTACGCGCACGGAGAAAACAAGATCTACAATTCGCACACGCACATGCACTGATTCTATTACTTTTTTTCTCTCATGCACTCTCTCTTTTTCTCTATCACTCTAAGTGGGGAGTCCGACGTTCGGAGTCTACTACACTTCCGTCGCGAGCGTCGCCGCCAGCGTGGCGTCGTGCCTGACGTAGTGATCGTCTATCACGTACACACCGCAATTGCTGTTGTCCGTGGCACCACCACCGCTTCCCGGTGGACCACTACTATTACTACTGACGACACCGGCGCCGTTGGCTTCCGATATCGTCGTCGGCCTTTTCATCAGTGCGGCTTCCGCGGCGCAACAACTGTCCGCCGCGTTGCCAGTAGCGGCAAATACAGATGACCTTTTGGCACTCTCCAAGACCCCGATACCGAGACCTAGGCCGAGACAATCCTTCTCCTTCTGGAAGAGGTGCGCAGACGCCCGATGGGCTGCAGCCTCCGTGTTCAGCTGTTTCGTCGTTCTTGTCCGGCCGTCTTGCAGCACCGGCTCTGGCTTGTAACCCGAACACGAACTGTCCAACGTCACATCAGTTTGGAACGACGAATCTAAGTCGTCCTGCCGCGACGCTGCCGACGCCACATTGTTTACACTTTTACTCGCCGTCCAGGTGTTCTTGATCATGTGCGCGTCGCCGGTGCCCAGGGCGCAAACACTACCGCCGCCCGTGCCGATCAGACCATTACCACTGCCGAGGAGACCGCCGACGCTCCCTATACCGCCACCGCCAATGCCAGTGCCTCCGACGCCGATGGTACTGGCGCTACGTTTGCTCATGCTGCTGTGCACCGCGTTCCTCTCGTTCTGCAGCCTCGCTTCCTCGTCGGCTTTCGCCTGTTCCCGCTTTTGTCGTCTCTTCATGCACATCACCGCGACTGCAGCGAATAGCGCGAAAGCCGGTACTGCGGTGGAAAGAGTCGCGATCATCACTAGGTGTTCCGTGGTCAGGCTGGTTTTTCTGGAGGCAACGTGCTTCGATAAATTTCCGGGCCAATGGCCGCTTCCCGAGGACGGTTCTGCCAGCGGCACGTTCGCGGGCGGTGATGTAATCGGGGGTGCCACTACGACACCGGCTTTTTCGTTGCAAGTGTCACCGTGCCAATCGTTCGGGCACTCGCACAAGAAGCCGTTGACACGGTTCCGGCATATACCGCCATTCTGGCACGGCGCGCTCCGGCATTCATCTACATCCACGCTACAATCCTTGCCGGTGAAACCAGGCTTGCACGTACAATGATAGTCATTGGTCCCAGAAGTGCATCTGCCTCCGTTCGCGCATGGTTTTGCCAGGCAGTAGTCTACCTTGTCTTGGCAGAGCCTGCCGACGTAACCAGGTACACATTGGCAGCGGAAGCTGTTCACCTGGTCCTTGCAGGTGCCGCCGTTCAGACACGGATCGCCCTGACAGTCGTCTACGTTGATCTCGCAGCGCTCGCCGGTGAAGCCGGCAAGGCATGTGCATCGGTAACCGTTGATATTGTTCGTGCAGGTGCCGTTGTTCGCGCAGGGATTCGGCGAGCACTCGTCGACCTGCGATTCACAGTCGGTGCCGATGTAACCGGACGGGCAATGGCACACGTAGCCGCGAAGAGAGTCGTCCTCACAGGTGGCGCCATGTCGACAGGGTGAGTCTCGGCAGGATCGCGTCGTGATCTCGCAGTGTCGGCCGCGCCAACCAGGTGGACAGGTGCAGCGGTAGCTTCGACGATGCTGCTGCCTGGAGGACGACGATAACTCGGTACCATTGCCGTTCACGTAGCTCACGGACGGCAACTCCGTCATCGTGCAGGTACCACCGTTCAGGCAGGGCTTCGAGTGACAGTCGAAGAGCGGCGTCTGGCATTCGGTACCAGTGAAGCCTGACGGACACGAGCAGGTGTAAGAGCCCTGGCCGGTGTTGAAGCAGGTGCCGCCGTTCATGCACGGCTTATGATTCGTGCAATAGTTGAGATCTTGATTGCAGAATAGTCCGCCCCAGCCCTCGTCGCACGCGCACTCCCAGGGCTTTTGGCAGCTACCGTGGAGGCAGCCCGGATATCGAACGCACTGATTGCATAGCGAGCCTTTCCAGCCGTTGTGGCATCTGCAACAATACGAGACATGGCTCTTTAGCGATGCTCGGATGCTGTGATTACGAGAAAATAAGAAACAAAGCAAAAGGCTAACACATGTATCATATCTGCAGTCTACGGTCAAATAACCACCGGCAAAAAGTAAAATGAACGACAAAGATATGTCATGGTTTCTACGAAAGCTGAATCATTCTCGAAGATAAATCATTCTCTCTCTCTCTCTTGGTAACTGTATATACTATCAGATTTTGTCAAGACAGTGCCTAGCGAGGTTGGCGCATGGATGGATGACCCACGCGCAATTCAGTATTATTAGGTCTGGTTAAATCATCGTGGCTGTGTTTTGACAGAGATCCAATCGTGAAACGAAGTTTAGGTCTACATACTTCGATATTCGAATTCCTCCAACCCTCTTCTGTCTTCCGTCAGTCACGAGTCTCGAGGAGTTTCACCGGTGACGGACGGAAGGCAGTCGTGGGTGCAAGAAGAAGGTCGACGAAATCCCGGTGAACGAGAAGAGCACTTGCGAGAAGAAGGAAGGAGGAGGGGGAGAGAGAGGGGGGGGGAGAAAGAGCGAAAAAGGGACAGAGGTCGGCGACGACATCGAAAGTATGTGTGTATACGCGCGTGCGGATGTGTGCAATATGTGACAGGAAGACGAGAGAGGAAAGGATAGCACGAGGACTTCTCTCGGCCGAGTCGCGAAGAAAGAAAAGATTCGCGGTCCGTGCGCGGAGGAGGAGGATAACCGGCGAGGGAGGGGAAAGAGGCAACGTACAGCGACAGGGAATATCTTAAAAGTGGATAAAGCCGGTAGGAGAGAAAAAGATGAAACGTTTGGTGAAGGGTGAGAGGGTGGTATGCCAGGAGATGACGATGATACGCTGGTCGGCCATTACATTACGTGCGGGGGTTCACGGAGGAATGAAGGAGAAAGAGACTGGGACAGACAGAGATAACGAAAGAACGAGAGGTGGAATGAAAAGAGGAAGCTACATGTGTGTGTGCTATACGGCATGATGCACACACGTGCATATACAGAGAAACAGCTTCAATGTGTGTATAGGGTGCACACGAGCGCATTGAGAAAAAGAGAGAAGGGGTAGAGAAGGGACCGAAGGTGGCGCGAGCTGGAAGAAGCAGTCATTGAAGGGTGGGGACAGGGGGCCCGGGATGCGAGAGAGCGCGCGAGAGAAGGACAACAGCGAGGAAGAGTTCGCGGAAGGGAGAGGTAGACGTGCGGGACCAACGGGGACGACGGTGCGGAGAGAAGAGTAAGGAGGAAGGCAGAAGAGGGGGGGGGGAGTAGAATTCTGACGGAGCGGTGGGGGATGAGTCGTCGAGTAGTGTGTTCCCACGGTTCGAGCCTCAGCACAGCCGTTCAGTATGCGGGTCAAGGAAAGGTTACCCTCCTCTGTGTGCGTGCATGCGCTCGCGCGCGCCTGCTCGCGGTGCCCCACACTATTGCACGTATTCGCGTGTATATACATCACTACATAGCCGCTCTCTCGTTGTGACTCTATCGTGGTCAGAAAGAGATAGTAGAAGAATAAAGGTATAGAGAAGGGTAAGGAAGACAGGTAGAGAAAGAAGAATGAAGAGCAAAGGAAAAAGCAGAGGATAGCGACGGCAGAGGGGAAACTGCAGCCGTGGATGTCGCATGACTATACCATTAAGTCCTATGTACAAAGTAGAAGAGAGAGAGAGAGAGAGAAACCGCTGCAAACTAATAAGAATAAGAGAAAAAAGGAAAGAAGAGCACGAGTAAAGGTGTAGAGAGACAGTAGGTACTGGTAAAAGAAAAGGAGAAGAAACGAGATCACGGGGGTTGTAAAGTTAGCCAAACTGTGTGCCGTGCGGATTATTCCTGATCGTTTGTTACTACAAAAGACGAAGATAAAAGATGCACCTAGGAACGTGTACTCCCTAAAGAACACCGGCGAGCGGCGTCTACGTGATCGCGCATTCTACTTTGTATAGCTAGGCTGCAACAGAATCGCGACTGTGCCATAATTACCACCGGGGGATAGGTCATGCACTGACGAGGGCGAAGGGGAACAGAAGAAGGAAGAGAAGGTGGAGAAGGAGGATTGGCTCACCGGTCGGCTATAGAAATCCCGCGCGCATATCGGACTTGGTTAAATGTCTCTCTGGAAGAGACGAGAGAGAGAGAGAGAGAGAGAGAGAGAGAGAGAGAGAATGACTTCTCTCTCTCTCTCTCTCTCTCGTCTTCTCTTCCTCCTCCGCCACTCTTGTATCATCAGATGCGAGAATACCGCGCCACGTCCGAGACGCGACTGCGTTCTTTGACCTTTGCCTGTTAGTATGCGACTATTTAAACGGGATCGAATCAAAACGATATCGCGAAATGTAACAGAAAATCAAGAGATTCAATTTTAATATTCGCCAAGAAAAATATTAAATTCCTATGCGTGCGTGAATGATTTATTATATCATTGGGAAATACGCAGAATTTAAAACAAATTAAACTCACCTGTAATTTTATATATATTCTAATTTTAATTCTCCTCGAAAATTAAATGTCGAAATATGACAGGTGTCTCACAGTTCTGTCTCTTCCTCCTTGAATTTCCTTTTTAATGTTCAAGCAACATCGTTCGCTCTCACCCCAAAGAGACGAGAGATCGTAACGTCTATGCATCGTCATCGGTATTCAGGCATCACACGCACGCACAACCGCACGCGGGCCCCAAAATTTCAATGGGGCGTCCAACAGCCGTGATTCTTCCACGTATCACGAGCGCGATATCCCACGAGTCCGGCGAGGCCCGTCACCTCGAAATGATCGTTATCGTCCTTTCCAAGTATACGCGAATATACGCTATGCGACTGAAAACGAGCGTATCGTAATTCCATTCCCGCAATCTACGTAATCATCTACGATCGGGGCGTGTAAAGTGGCATGCGTCAGCCATTGTCGCGTGCACGTGGAGTGCGATCAAGGTTAACGCCGATCAAATTCCGTTACATTCATGTAACGATATTTTTATTCATCAAGTTTGAGCGTCGAATAGTCTCTTAAGGTTGTATAAAAAATTTACCCGTAATGAAGGTTGGCGTGTACGCGTAATATGTACGCGGATAATTGACGTTCGTTGCGTGTCGTGTCATCATAATGATCGTATTAAAATGGTGCACGAAATAATAATACTCGACGAAGAGACGACATACCACATACGTGACTTACACCGAAGGAACATTTTTACACAGTAGTTGCACAAATTAATTTTCTACAAGTCTGTGGAACATTTAAAGGTATTCATAATATGATAAATTATCAAAGCATTTGATAATTTTAAAAATAATTATTAAATATTTTTAAAAGACAATCTAAAATTGATTCGCAAATTATTCGAAATCAATTTGTTCTCGAATTTAATCATCGGCGTTATGTGGTCTCGGTAACGCTGCAAACACGCAATCTGCGTAGTGCGTTTATTGCCATCGTCACGAGAAACTCTCGATATTCATCGCCGGAGAATTCACGACGACGATGTGTATTTCGCAGTGCGGGAAAATCCGCACCGTTCCTCCTTTCACAATCTTTGAGCCTCGCGACGACACCAATTCTAACAGGGACGCTCGAAGCGACTCAAGAAACATGACGGAAACAATTATAAGAGAAATAAAGAATAAAAAATTATTTAAACGTCAAGCACTTAGATCCGCTTTACCGTGCTTGACGTTTTAAAGTTTTCAATTATTTAAATGTATTTTAAATGTTAAAAAGTGGTGAGAAAAAGATTATAACTGAATAAATTATCGTTATAGAAAAATAAACTTAAAATTAATTAAAAAATCGTACATAAATATTAATACAAAAAGATTGAATCACTCTACACGTGGTCTTGTACATATATATATATTTTTCTTTTTCTAAAGATTTTGCCAAGAGGATGATTTGGTTGAAAAATCACGCGACAGAACGAAGCGAACATGGATAAGACGCGAATGACGAACTCGTGGCTGCGGCTAACGGGACAATTAACCCTGCTCGTAAAGTAATTAGATGATTGAGTTAACTCCAAACCCTGGGTTAACGCGACTGCAGACTGAGATTCGAGCCGATATGCTAGCGCGATGCAATATCTTGAAATGCGTGACATTTGAGAATAAGATTAGCAGTCATTGTATTATTTAATTATGATATAAAAATAAAAATACTATCGAAGGTTTTTAATATTAATATTATAAACATATTATTTAAACGCAAAAAAACTGAGGCCTCTCGAAATTTTTTCTATACATTTTTGAAAATAATTTAAAAATAATCCATGGTAAAGATAAAATTTAAAATACAATTGAATACCCTGAAAGAGATAGGAGAATGACTTTGAGGAAATGTGGTTAAAGTCGGATTCCGGAATCTTGCCAAACGATGCGACGGATTTAATCCGGAAAATTCAACAGCACGTCGAATAGCGCGAGCCAAGAAAGAAAAAGAGAAAGACACAAAGAGGAAATGCTAATAAAAATAGGAAAAAGAAGGAAGAGAGAAGCGATGGAATCTGGAAAGGATGAAAGAACGATTGGCACCTCGGAAACTGCCTCGTTAGAACGGAAAGCAATCGGGGAATTTCAAATTCCACTTCGCCCTTCCTTCTTGCTGCATGCGCGCACACTCATAAAAGCGTTACAAAAATATGCGTATGATAATATGCAACGGGTGCGCACTTGTAATGCCGTCGCGAATGCACGCGCCGTAACAGGACTGTTAAGGGTGCATGGCGCGTACGCGTCTTTAAGTTAGCAATAACATTACATTATACGGCACGCAAATGGAATTATTAATTAAAATTGTTGACTTTAAATTATTCGTAAAACAGAATTCGTTTTTATACTTTTAAACCTTATCCTTCTTCCTTAAATTTTTGTGATATAGAATACACTATACCGATAGACAATTTAAAAAATTGAAATGAATCATCAAAGATGAATCATCACTGATATTTCTTCCAGTTAGAGCTCTAACATCTCGCGCAAAAGAAAATGAAACGATTCCATACTTTGTGTGTAGGACAGCGTTACTGGAATCGTGACGTGGATCCATGAGCTGCTGGCATATACTTTTTCGAAACCGCGCCGAACGATAATTTACGATAGGTATGCGCGTAATTATTATCGCGCGTACATGCATACGCTGCGGCGGCGGCGGCGGCGGCGGCGCATACAGAGGAGTGGATGCACCATGTCGGGGCCCAGGAATTTAGTTGGCGGTTGTATGGGGCGGCGCAATGTACACATACACGTGCAAATAGCATACACACCACGAGCGCACGTGCAAGTATTAGGCGAAGCCAATGTATGTATACTCACATGCATTCGTTGGGTCGATTGCAGTGTCCGTGCTGCTCGTCGCATCCGGGCAGGCAGCGGGCTGAAATGAGTAAGAAAAAATCCAAGAGGTTAAGGCAACTCTCGGCGAGAGGTCGATCGCGTCCCTCACGACTGCACGAGCGAGCGGTGAATATGGTGTATATAGATACGATATGTCCGATGGCATGCATATACACGCGTACGGTAGTTCGTCCTTCTTTACATTTCGGGATATAAAATACTTCTGTATACTGTAATTGATTACAGCATATGTAGTTATGATTAAGCTCAAAAGAACCAAATAGTCCAACTGATCTCTCTCATTATTGAAGATTATACATTATTTTCATTTATATTTCTAGCTTTACTGTTTTAGTTTGCACTTTTATTCTTTTCATACCTTTTCAATTTACTTTCTAAAAATGCCTCTAATAATAATAATAATTAAAATTGTAATAATTAAAACGCTGTGTGTACAGGAAACGGAAGGATTAACAGGTGGTGGTACCGCACGAAAGACGCATGACATTTCCTTATCGGACATGTAAACCGCAAACGAATGACTCGATCGAATTTGAGGGGGCGCGTAACGGCACCCCGGATGCGGGCCGTTTAAAGGCAAGGAGAACGACACGCATCACGTGCAGTAAGCGTTTGCTCTTCATATTGTTTCGGTAACCAGTCGACTAATTTTCCTGCCGCATACGTAATACCAGGAAACTCGATGGCTACCGGCCAACTAGCAAAAGCGCAAATCCCCTCTCCCCTCCCCCTTCTTCTTCACGAGATTCGCGAACTAGACGTTGCATCGAACGACGCGTGACACAATTTCATTACCCTTGCGATCTATCGTTGGCAACTCGCGCCGCGTGCAAGTATGTGAGGAATCAATAGCCGACCGTTTGGATTCCTTTCTCGTCACCTTGTTAACTCTTCCAGGGAGACGGCAACGCGATAACTGACGTCGAGTTTGCACGTCATTCTTCAAGAAAGGATGGAAAATATTTAGCTCAAAATTCATGTCTATATGTATTATGGAAGAAAGTTTATTAGAACAGCATCATCAATCATATGCCAGCATTACTACTACATAGGATTAATTAAACTTTACCGGTCTACAACGAAGCGCTCGTAAAAGTAACGATTTTGCTAACAGCAGATCGCCGACGAGACTAGAAACCGGGTTGGAAATAGAAAGGAAAAATCCCGATACGCTCGATGCCGGTGAATGAAGGGGTTGAGGGCGGCAGTTCGACGATTCCGACACGGTTCAGCGAGGCAGGGCCGGTGAGCAGGGCCAGCCAGCAGCAGCACGAGGGCCGCGTGACCTTGGCACCGAGCGCAACGGCCCGACTCTCTTACTCGCCATGGCCGGTCGGATGGACGGACGGACTTCGGCGCGGTGCGGCACGGTACGGCGCGGCATGGCGCGGCGCGACGCGGCGCAGCGCGGTATGGCATGGCACAGGCCGAGCGCGCTAAGGAGTATGGTATTTATAGAGCGGAGAACGAGAGATACGACCCCCCTCGGCCCCGCCATCGGAGCCGCCGCGATCTCTTCTCCTCGTGGCCTCTCTGGCCGCCGCGCCGCGCCGCGCCGCGCCGGCCGTGCCGGTGTATCGTCGACGAACGACCGAATCGCAGAGATTCCACTGCGACCCTCCTCCCTGCCTCCACCATTTCCTTCTTCCCTTCATCCTCAAGTGTACCACCTTTTCGCCGTACCGTTGCCGAAGAAGAAAAGGGAAGAATGGACCTTTTCTCCCTGGCGAGGAAGGAGGTGCGACGGAGAGAAGCCAGTGACTAAACAAATCTCGTAAGCCGCGACAAATCTTACCCTTCGAGGATTATTTACGACCGATTTGTGGCCGCGCGATTTTTCGAGATAAAACCTTGCGAGGTGGGCTATAAATTCGCCGCGTGTTCTTCTCCTGCGGAACGCTGGTCCTCCAAGCCGACCAAAGTGTTCCGAGAAGCTGAGAAGAAGACGTCGAAGATCCTGTATTTCATTCGATGCAATATTTCAACGATCGCGTTTCTCAAATTAAGCTTTCTACAGAGTGTCTAACAGAATATTGATAAGCTCTCGACATAATAAATACAACAAGAATCTAACAAAACGGATAATTAAATTATATTTGTATACACATATAACGTAACGAATTGTAAATTATATTCCGTGGGGTTTTATGAAACGGTAAACTGTAAACGATTGAAATCGGTTATTAGGTCAGACTGGTAACGATGAAATGAAATAATGACGATTATTCGTTTCCATTTTAATGGCTTAACATTTTGAAATACAATTGAAATTATTAATTAGCAATAAGCTAGTTTGTTTTCATTTTCATATCAAATTGACCTAATTAGTTAATTAATTAATATTCACCTCTTACATTTTGTTATATTATAACTGTTATTTTATAATATCATATGCTTTTATTGTTTAAATGTTAATTGAAAATTATTCTGTATTATAAAAATTGTAGAAGTCGATCAATCGAGGACTCCTTCGTTTAAATTTTGGAAATACTTTTTACTCCCTTTAAATACTCAAACATATATGTATATGAACAAATTTTAATTTAGATATTTATAGAATTAATTACAATTAAAATCATCCGTGTAGATATATGATAAAGTTTGAAAAAAAAAAAAAAAAACGGTTATTAATAAATAAAATATATCATAAATATTATATTGGTATTAAATATGTAAATAGAACAGGTAACACATATAATGCACTCCAAGTGTCATTCTCAATGAATCTACCGACTTTTGCGCACCGGTTCTTTTTAAGCGCCTGATCCCTAAGTAGAAAAAAGAAAGACACATCCCGAATTTCCCTTGTTCCGCAACGTACTTATTGATTTCCTATCCATGGTCCCTGATTTCCATTCAAAACGATCATCAGCACCGACTCCCTTTGGAAATAAAACAGGATACCGATCCACCCATTTCTCCCCTCAAAATCTTTCTTTTTTTTCTTCCTTGCAAGAATAGTTGTCGCCATCTCTTGCCTTTAAGGTACCTGTCGTATTGTGGCAAATATCTGCTAAATGTAGTCCACGCGAGCAGTTAAAAGTCAGATGAAAGAATACCGCCACAATTTTTCTATAGGATATAAAGTATAAGCAGGATTCGAATATTCTTCCAACATTTTCGCTGACTCGTGAAGTCACTTATAAGAGGATTGTAAGAATTAGTCTTTCACGACCGGAAATTACATATCTATTGTGATCAAGTTTTTAGGCAAAAACCTACATAAATTTTCGGTTGAGAAGCGTATCCTGAAAGGTAGCCATTATTATTGGCTGCTTTATTTAACGATGATCTTGTTGAAGTAGGTCGACTCAAGCTAAGCCTATATTCCGCAACCACAATTGGCACGATTCGGCATGAAAAGTTCAGTCAGGTAGACCAAAAGATAAAAGGGAACACCGAAGGTACATTCGGAAAAATGTCGTAGAGGGGTAACAAAAACTGCGGGGATAAGCAGGAAGAGAGGGAAAAGGGGGGGGGGGAATAGTGGAGCCGGAATGTACGTGGACTGCGAGTGCGAGTCCGGGGCAGCTGTTAGTTAAAGCACCGTCCTCTCGATGCAGCTGTCAGGGCCCAACTCGCTCAGGCCAGCTCGTTCGCGCGTTGCAGCTGCTCTCTCTCTCTCTTTGCGCGCCCGCCAACAACCCCTATATAACGCCTTCGTATTGGCACCCCCGAAAGAGTCAGACTGCTTACAACGTGCCCTATTCTCGACCGATCGAGGTACCCCTTTCACCATGGGGTTAACGACAGAGTGAGATAGAGAGAGTTAACCCTTCGTCATGTGCGATCGAAGCCGTTGCAGAGAAAGTGCATGTTCGGCAGAGTGCGGCAATCCAGTCGCGAAACTGCTCGATGAAAAGTACCTTCTAGATATCGATTTGGATTAGACGAGGGGGTGTGAAAATTTGACACGAATAAATGGAGAAAAATCGACAATCGGAAAAGCGACTTCGAAGAAGCAAGAAAACATTAATGCACTTATATTAATCTTCGAAAAAATGCCAACTTTTATAATACATAAATCCATTTATAAAGTATAATATCGTAATGATATAATCAAATTTCTGTACTCCAGAATACAATACTCTAGAAGATTAACACAAATATGACATAAAAAAAACACATTAAAAAAATAAAGAAAAGAACGCTATGAAGATTCGGGAAGATACATCGCGGAAGTAGCAAAACCGAACGCGAGATACTGTCGTTTTAGCAGATTCCGAAGAAGTGAAAGTCCTTTTGTGTTCTCGCGAGACTCGTTCCGAAGGAGAGTCTGCCGCGTTCGTGATTTATATCATCGTATTTCCTGACGTTTTGCGGCCGACTGCTCATCGAGCGAGAGCGCGACAGTGATTTTGCCGCTTCTCGTTATATACTGCATAATCGTTAAACTGCGTATGAAATATTGCGGTAGCGGACAATCAAGATTTTTTACGTTTTATTACTCTGGTAAATGCGTTTCGAAATCGATTTTCTTTTCATAATCTTGCCTTTTTTTTGCCACCAAAAGAAATAATGCAAATTAAAAGATGTCAATAAAGATCGTTGACTGTATCACAAATTTTCTTAAATTAAATCTCACTTTTGCAAAGAATACGATACAAGTTCTAAAAGATCGCTCGAACAACTGATTTGTTGAATGATAGCGAGGAATATCCACGAAATGAAAAATAGTCCATTAGTAATCGACGCGCGAACTTTGTCGATCGCGGCGGCAACGAGCAGTCGGTGTCGAGTGCAACGACCGGGGCCGCACACACGGGGAGACTTCGCCTACGATCGATCTTTCACTTCGATCGGATTCGAGAAAGTCTGGAATTCGGGATCTAAGAATTGGCATAAACGAGGAAAGCTCGTGGGAAAGTGGAAACCTCGAGGAACGATGGTCCAAGCGGAGACATTAATCGCTTCATATATTAATCCCGTAAATTGAATATCGTTAACCTTCGACATTCAAACAGGTATTTTTTTATGCGTATTCTTAAAAACACATAAAAAGATATATAAAAAAACACGCTTATAATACTCACATTATCTATCATGTAAAATACAAAAATATAAGTTACATATTATTTTAAAACGGATTTTGGAATCATGTAATGATTCCATCCCAATAATTTAAGTTTAAGTTATGTAAATTTCAGTTCTAGTATATAATATGAAACAAAATAATTGTGCCTTTTTCACGAATTTTTCCTCGCATTCTTCGCGAAATTTGAAGACATTATTCAACGACATTCGGCGGGTCGGAAAGCAACGTCCAGCTTTTGTCAATTCGACACAATCTGAAAACGAGTCTCGGATTCTTTGAATGAGGACTAAAACTACCGGAGTCCCTTCCTCTTGTGAATAAAACCACCTTTGTACGTACAGGTCAGACGCAGTCGGATACCAGGTGCGGGTACGAACCTGTACGCATCGGAGGCCAGGAGCTCCGACATCGACGACTGTGACTCCGGTAACAGACACGACCGTTCCATCCGACTCGACGGAAGGAGAGAATGAAAGAGCGAAGAATGAGAGAAAGATCGAAAGAGAGAGAGAGAAAGACAGAGCCACACACGAAGGCAGATTTTGCCCCCTCACCTCCTTCGTTCACACAATCTCGGATCATTACACGTGCACACGGATTAGGTCGCGGTCGGCTCTCGCAGGTACGCGAGAGTGAAAAAGAGAGGGATGCTGCAGTCAGGCTGCGGGACGGAGAAGAGTAAAGAAAGAGAGCTCGGACGGAGGAGGGAGTGGGAGAGAGAAAGAGAGAAGGAGATACTCGCACACGCGCGAGCCAAGCGTGGGAAGCTGCTGCACGCTTCGGAGTCTCGATTGCGCCGCGCTGCAGCGCACCACCACCGACTGTACCGGGCCTCTCCTTCGCGCCGGGCAGAGATGCCGAGCTTTGAAAGAACGCGGAGAGCGAGAGAGCGAGAGAGGATAGGAACGGTTCGGCGAGTCGCACCGGGCGATTCGCGAGAGTATCGTCGTTTACCGAGGTAGCGTGCATATTCGACGTCGGTAGGGATCGCGGAGGCAGTAAGGTTGCCTGTTAATAACCGCGTACCTCGCAAAATCCTTGGAAGAAATGCGAGACTGCGTCGAGAGAACGTAGAACAAGCAGCCATAGTCTTTGCTAATTCTCTAATGACTTATAATATCGCATCACGATTCATTCATCATTAGTTATTAGTCCTTACTTATAAGAGTAGTTCTTTAACCCTGGTTTATACAGTTATTATATCAAACTGAGAAAGATGACAGATCAATGTCTGATGATGCGCGCGTGCAGTCGTGATAGAGAACGCGAAAATAAATTAGCGGTCAGGACGCGCTAAAATACGGTGCGCTTATATGAATGTAATGTGCTTACGGGTGTTGCAATAGTCGCCCTTCCAACCAGTGAGACAAACGCGCTCGCCGCTCGGGCTGCAGCTATAGTGGCCGAAGCCGTCATCCCTTGGCCGGCACAAGTCCTCGCAACCCTTGCCGTAATAAGTTGGATTGCAAGTCACCCTATATTCGTACTCTATTTTCGAGTGGGCACTCATGTAATTGTCCACGGTCCATTCCGGTCCGACGTCCAGCCACTTTTGGGTGGTCAGCCGCATGATCAGTACACTCTCTGAAAAACCAAAAGACCATGTTTCATTTAACTGACTTTGTTCATTGACTTCGATGTCAACCTATTCGAATTTCTTTATGGTAATCTTATATTGTATCTTAAGTCACAAAGTAAAACATTATACGCGTATATATAATATTTTCTATATGTCAATTTAAAACTATTATATCGCTGTGATTATCATATAGATATATCGAATGCGTCGATAAAAAAAAATGTTAATCGCCAAATTAACGGTGCGGTCGCACCGGGCAACAATGAGACGTGATGTGACAGTAATTAGTAGACGCGACCAGTACTGGGGCAGAGCGACGAGGTGCACCGCTGCACCCAATGATGCGATCGAAGTGCATCGGCCTCAGGGAGAGAAGCAGAGAGAGAGGGGGGGGGGGGGGCAAACCGGACGTTCGTCCGCTATTGCTACTCTGTCGGCGGCACGCATCCGGCACAAAGAGAGTAAGCGAGTATACCACGTTGTGGCTCTGGGAAAGAGGCGTCCTTCCTCTCTCTTCTTTTCCTTGTCTTTTACCCTCTTTCGTTATCTCTCTTTCTCTCTCATTTCATTCTCGTCTTCGCCTCTGGTTCGTCCTCTCGTCCGGTGTCTTTACTTTCGTGTAAACGAACGGATGAGCGAACGAACGAGCGGAGACTACAACTTTCCTTACACCAGGGCGTATTATCGTAATAGCCCGACAGATTAGGATCCGGGGCTACGATCAGGTGCCCTACCGAAAAACCTGCATCTCACGGCACCGGTTTTCGGTGCACGCGCGTGTGACCGTGCGAGGCGCACAGTCGAAGCGGTAGCGTATATCGGGCCCATCGATTCTCTACTACGATCTATCGTATGTATAGTGAAGATCACTAGCGTAGCCGTGAAGAGGCAAGATCGAATCTAAATGGTTCGAAGATATTGTTCAAAAATTATCACTGACGGATTTAGACGATAACTTGAGCAACGACAGTTCATAATTTTTTCATAATTAATGCTTCCATCATTATTATAGAAGAAAAATTCGATGATCGATATTTTCCAAAATTAGTAAAGTTAAACGTGATTAGAAATGCGATTATTAAAGCTCAAGTACAAAAATTAATTTTAATTTTTATAATTTACTCCTTTATTAATAAAATATCTTATATATATATATATACTTATTATTAGCGAAACAATTCCTAATAGTAACTGTGGAATTGAAGTATATACTCGCTTATCAATATAAATTTTCATGTTGTGAACTGAGAAATTTCTGTAATTTGAAAAGTCATATTCAATTGATATTGCTATCACCTGATAACGCAATTTGCTGACAATGAGAGGGACCCTTCGATCACACGCCACTGTGAACACACACACACACACATTCTCTCTCTGTTCATTGTGCGCATCAAGAAGAAAGAAGGAGTGAAGAAACGAATGAGCGAGGAAAAGAAAGAGCGAGGAGGGAACAAAAGGACGAAGGTTTTCGCCGATGGCGTGCCCGAGGATACTTAAGGAGGGAGTCAGATCAGCCTCTCTTCCCAGAAGGGAAGTGGCTGTCGGCGAAACGGGAGTCGGGAATGAAAGAAAGAGAGAGAAATAGGGGAGGATGTGTATGTGTGTGTGTGTGTGTGCGTAAAAAGAGGGAGAGGTAGTTTACTGGACTATCTTCCCAGGTGATGCTGTTATGAGTTCCGAAAACGCCGATCTTCGTACGCCACACTGTTTCACGTTCGATCTCGAGAGAGAGAGAGCTCCGTTACTCGAAATGTGCGGAGCAATACATAATCAAGAATGAATCGGTTCATAAAGCTTTGTAAAGATGTATATTTCTACAGGGACGAATTGATTAACTAATTAGCAATGCAATGTCCCAAATGCAATATTACATTGACGTTTCCGCATTTTATATTCAGTTCTAACAAGAATTTATAATTATCCTTATCAGCAACATCTTCATTAAACAGTACATATTTAGGAAATATTTGTTATATTTTTTTTACATATTCTAAAATCTAACAAATGCTTTTAGGACACGAATGTGCAAGATGCACGCGCAAGGGGATAGAAGTTGACGTTCCGATGCGTAGTCAGTATTCGCGAAGATGCGCGGAAAAAATTAATCCACGTTTACATTCGCTGGAAGGTGATTACGTTGCGCGCTACCGGCCCGTGTATCGGGCCAAAGTTACAACTTCCTGCTGCTGTTTCCTCCGGACGTATTAGGATGGACATTCGCTATGCCACGAGAGATCGCTGCCGCTCGTTTCTACTTGACCACCGTCCGCGCACGTATACACCCGGTAAACACCCGGCGTGCTCGAGGCCAGGCCGATTCAAGGTATTCATTAACGACGCGCAGCGCCGGCGCGTAGCCGACATTTTCTATTGTTCATTCAGAAACGAGCGGCTGCCGAAGAAGTATAGCCCCCGAGAGAAAGAAGGAGAAAGAACTGGCACGTAGCCAGCGGCGTTTTGCCTCCGCCGCGCTGTTTCTGTGCGCGAAAAAACGACGCGCCGATTATTTAGCAAAATGGATCGTAAAAACCCGAACGCGGCGGATTAACTTCCGAAACGCCGCCGGCTCCGCCCCCACTGAAGTTTAGCAGGTAGTCAACCTATCGGTCACACAAAATTTCGACAATTCCAATGTAGCTCCAATCATTTTCTAAATATATTCTAACTAATAAATAAATATAATCTCAGGTAACATAAAAAAATAAATTTTAATTTACCAAAAAATCTCGTGAAAATTAAATCATATTACGGATTAATAATAATCAAGATTTTAAGAAAATGGATTTATTATTTTTCATTGACTTTCTCAAGGCGTAGCTCGACGATCTTTTCTTTCTTTCTCTCTTTCGCCGGTTGACACGTGGAGTGCGCAAGGAAGGCGACCAATTATCACCGTCATTATTATCATGAAAGAAGGCAGGTGCGCTCTCCTGAGTGCATCGGGCGATGTGCAGCGAGCGAGTCGCGGCGTACAACGGTGTTCTGTTTGTGGAAAGAGAGGAGGGGGGAGAGAGGGAGAGAGAGAGAGAGAGAAAGCACGAGAGACCGGCCAGGAAAAAGCGGTTGACAATCGATGGTGACGTAAGTCACGTGTGGAACCACGACCACTGTTGGAGTTCCTTTCGCTCATATTGTACGTGTATATGTGCATGCGTACGCATCGCGAAGAGCTAACGCGCTATATCAATTGGGAATGAATAGGATACTCTCAAGTCGAGTGTCAGTCTGTCCAATGCGTCCCGGACACATTCAGTCGGCGCAACGGAAACAAATGGCATACATTACACGAGAGAGACATTTTATCTATACAAATTATAATTTTTCGATAAATTCAGAATTAATTCTTGGCTGAAAGAAATTGGTAGATTTCGGCGACTTAATTATCTTATAAAACAAGATTTCTCAGTTATCAATCAATCTTAAATAAACTGGTAGTCTGAATTCGAGAATTGTCTCTTGACACCGAAAAAATCAGAAGCGAAAACGATGTTTGATGTTAGTCTGTTCAAATTTTTTTTCCGTAAGAAGTAGCTCCAGACAATATACGATTCTTCATGGAGATACACATCGACGGTTCCGGAACGTCCACCTTGTAGTTAACGAACCGACGGCGATATTACGAATCGTAGGAACGTACCGTTTCCTCAAATGCGTGCGTTAAAGAAGCGTTTAACAGTACCTCGGCTGGATATCGCGATCTCCATTTAATTCTTTACCACGCGCGTTATCCCATAACGCTTCATAATAGCGCTTGTTGGTTCACCGCGAATGAACGGACAAACGAATGGCGCGCGAGAGAGAGAAGGAGAAAAAGAGGGAAGAATCTTCCTCCTTTTCCCCGCTGGCGCTACGGCGGATGAATGAAGGAAAGGAAGAGTAGTAATCCGATCGGCCTTTACCAAAACGAGCAACGACCGAGCACACGGAACAGGCGGATGTCGGTGAACGTCGTCATTAGCGACAAAGGAAACTGGTTCGCGTACAATAATGCCACTTCATGTGCGCGCTCGACACACGAGGGACCGATCGATCGGCACGTCGAGCGCTCTCTCATCGACACGTGTAATCGTTCGTGCGCGACACCACCTTGCCCCGCCGAGATTTATAAATAACGTCGCATTGGCGGGAATAAAATTAGACCGGAATAAAAAAAAAGGAGACTTTAAGACCATCCGATATTTATTTAAAGTCTCTTATTTTTAGTTGGAACATTTTACGCGTGTGAATGGTTCTTTTTAATTTATGCTACATGCAAGAAATATACCGTTCGAAAGGTAATTCACAAAGATATTAACGAGCAATTCGATATCGAGTCTGTAATACAAGGAATGAGCTCTGTAACAGGATTAAGAACGCGATCTTATCTCCTCTCCCGCGACTACGATCGTCCTTGAGAAAACGTCGCGGCGATAATTAGCGGCAGCGAATGGGATTCCCACGAAATTTTCGTGACACGCGACGCGTGGAGCGAATGCAACTCCGAGCGCAGGTGCAGCGACGCGACGCGTGCACCGGCGGCGTGACACGTATACGCAACGTAACGCAACGCAACGCGGATAATGGGTATGCGTGTGTGCGTGATGGGCAGCTAAAAGGAGGAAGAGGGACGCCCGAAAGGGAAGGAGGCGAGAACGCCAGCGGGGGCGGCGGTTAGAACAGGAGGAGGAGGAGGAGGTAGTGGTGTTCGCCTGAGAAAGGAAGCAGCATCCGAGCAACGCGGCAATAAAGGGCTCGTTTCGCCGGTGCGTTGTGAGTATTATATTGTGCCCGGAGCAGCAGCACGGTAGACGAAGCACAATGTAAGCGGTGTATCTGCGATAAAGGCCCCGGGGATAGGTATATATCCGGGACACGATGTTTGGCGACCCATCATGGATATTGGTGTAGACACTACCGTAGTATATTAACCTTTCAGCATCCAAATTAGTCTCAGACACGTCCATAAATTATTTTTTTCTTTTTCTTTATTTCAATTTTATGTTATCAGACTTAATATTCCTAATGGAATAATCGAGTTATGCTAATTTAAAGAATTTTATGAAGATTTCGAGAATATAATTTGTGTTTGTATGTGTGCATGCGCGTGCGCGTTGGCTGTAAACCATTTTTTTTCCTTGTATTGCAATCTAATAATACATAATTCAATGTTCAACATAAAACGACAAATGTACGAAAAATAATAAACTGAAACAGATTTTGATACGTCAATAACTTATACAACATCAGCGCACCAAGAAAACAATCCCAGGTACCGAAAAGCAGATACGTACAAGGTATATATGTAAATATACATAAGCGGTATATTGACGATAAAATTCAGAAATTGGAAAAGATACATATTTGTCCCGCCTGTATTGCGAACGTTAATACTCGTGTCAGACAGAAAACTCATAGCGATAGCTTAACGTTTCCTCGTTCAACGTGAAATACATGTAGTTATCGTAAAAAATGGAGTAGTTTCGATAACACAATGCAGAAGAAGAAATACAATATACATATATCAAGGAAAACATATTACTTTTTAAATATTTTTTTTAGATAAATATACATTGAATCATTTACTCGCATCTTTACTTATTTTAACGGACAAATATATGTATAATCATATACATGTATAAGGAAATACATGTTCGATCTATGTTGTACCCAGATATACAGGATGGCACGAGAGATTAGCCTGGTCTCCGTATTAATGAGAGTTTTATTAGCACGTATGAGAACACATACGGTAATCTCGGGCATGTTTATTAGAGTTCTTTGAAGCGAAATTTCCCGCGTAACTTCTGAGCTTTCTCGACCCAACAATGAATTCAGTTTTGTACTCTTATGAACTTTGTATCCGTAAACTCGTTTGCGCGCTTCGAGCAGTTACTTCCTCGTCCAGAGAAAGCATATGAGAGAGACAGAGAGAGAGATGAATAGATAAATAAGCGCGAGATCGAATAAAGTACGCGCCGCGTGGCGCCGAAACAGTTAAATTCGGTTAATTGGCCGAAGCCGCGCCGGCGACGACGACGACGACGACGACGGCAGTAGTGGCATAGGTGATACGAGGAGCGACGGCGCGACGCGGCAGTGCACGCGTGTGCGTGTGACACGCATGAGGGCGCGCGGCCGCCGCGCCGCGCGTATGCAGCTTCCGCTCTCTCCCGTCGGCCGATTCTAATTACCGGAGGGGCCCCACGGGACTTCTCGAGGAAGAAATTAAGCGGTCTCGCTCTTCTTACCCCGTTTTTAAAGCCGGTCTCGAGAGTGAATAAAGTGAAGCGGATGCGTGTGCTACCTGCGCGTGAGTGCGTACAGAAAACCGTACGCACTCGCGAGTTTCGCTTGGTGCGCGGATGTTACACGTTGTAACATCCGCCTCCAACAAGACTCTACATGAAATTGTTACATTGAAAATTGGAATAAATGCCAATTAAGTCGGACCAATATTAACATATTCCGGATTTTCGTTTCTTCCTCACAAATCTCTTCGAGCATTTGTTTATCGAGATTATGTTTTCATTGAAAAAATATCCAAATGTTAAATTTAAGAACAATTGATGGTGTCTATAAGCTAGGCACGTTGGATACGCCCGTATATACTCGGTGTCAAGTTACTTCCAGCGCGATGGAAGATGAGTGTACTACGGTTACACAGGAAGGAAACACTAGTGCCGTCGCCGTCACTGCCACCCGGTATCCGCCGTCTCTCCTCTCCTTGCTCTCACTTTCCTCTCTCCCGCAACCTCCTGGTCGACGACACAACGCTATGACACAACGGAGACGCGTTGCCGTAATAACGCGCGGTTACAAACGAGGAACGACCAGCGGCAATAGAGGCTGAATAGAACAATGAAAACGCGACGATTGTTCGCGGAACAACGGCCGATCTCGACGTAAGATTTGCCACGTACATTTACGACCTATCACGTAAAATTGGAAATAACGTTTATGCTAAAGAAATTAATTTCAATGTAATTAACGATAAGAAGTGCTCGAACAAACATGACATAATTCTTCTTTATATACATATAACAAGACGTAACAAAAAGCGGAAAAGCAATTTATTTCGGAATGATAATTAATCATTTGATAAATCAAATGGGGAAAACTTGATAACTAAATACGATGTACGAAAATCGATCTATCCTTCCTTTCTCTTCTTCTTCCGGTTCTCATCTTGAGGGAACTTTAAAGGGATGAGAATCAAGAGATAGTTGACGAAGGAAGGAGAAGGAAGAAAACGAAGGAATCAACGTCTCTGGTAAGTGTCATGCTCAGAGACCGGAAGTGCCTTCTCGACTGGTCCACGTTGCATGAGACATCGTGTCTCTCTTACGAGCCAGCTGGACCACACATGCCCTCCCCGACAACCTTCTTGCCTTCTCTCTTGTGGTTTTAGAAACGTGCGCAACGTCTACAGGACTAATTTTATGATAATCTTTCTTCGAGATTTTTACAAGCGCAAGCGCGCACGCGTATTCGGTATAATCGTGCGTGATCTAAAAACAGAATAAAAGAAAAAAGAGGAAATGCACTCACCGGCCGTGCTGTTGTCCACATCGTGAAAAGCTTCCACTATCAGCGAGAATGTACCCTGTAAATAGAAAAAGAAAGCTACGTAAGTCTCGTGCGTTCCTTGATCAGAATAAAAACAATAAATAACACGTATAATTATAATTAATAATCGTTTTGGAAAGTAAAAGGAGGGAAAAAAATTTCACATAAAATTAATAATTGCTCGTAATTCAGTTTGGTAATTAAGTTTAATGCCGCGGATAATTGAAAAGATGCGTCATTCATATTTTTCGACCGTGACTCGCGAGCACTTTCGAAATATAACGGTGACGCTAGAGGAAATATTTCCGCGGTGAAAGGGTTAATAACAAATTAAACGTTTTGCGGCATGCTGCGTCACGTGCACACCTGCCCCGCGTTGCCACGCGTCCGCCCGCCGACAGAACGACGAGCGTGCACATCAAGTACGAGTGAAGAGAAACGGTTACGCGTCACTGGTAAAGGGAGAGGGAGGGGACCCACAGGACGCGAGAGAGGGCAGGAAGGGGAACAACACGCGCAAAAATCACCCTCTTTCGAGTTATCGTCCAGGCACGAGGGGAATCGCAACCCCACGGGAGTCAACTTCCATAACCACATGATGTTTCCTCAGTGTAAATCACACGTCGCATTAAGATACACGTGCGCGCGTGCTAAGTGCGTCGACACGTGGAAATTACGATCGATTGCGCTAAGTAAATTATTTACGAATGTCAACAGGCAATTTGTAAGTGCGCCACAATCGATTAGCTAAACTCACGTTAATCTCTCCGATTCACGTAATCTCTAATGATTTTTGAAAAAAAATTGTTCTCATGCTATTGATTAATTTATTTAAGACCGTAAATCTTTTTGTTTTGTATATACAACTTCTAATTAACAAAATAAAATTTGTTTAATTACAATTCAAAAGTTATATAGGTTAAAGAGAAATCTGTTCCAAAGCGCTCGAGAGATCCTCAGATGAAACAGGAAGGAAACAGCGCAGGAAACTTGGGTATACACACGGCTATTCCTAGCGACGTAATTTGGAAGCTGAGGAATACCAGGTAGTGACACTCGAAACGACAGCTCGTAAATACCGTAATGATGTTCTCCCGTTGCCGAGAAACCACACGAAGTACTACTACGGTCACTTCGACAACACACAAGTCGCAATGAGACATGGCGTTACCGTGTAATACACGTACGTGCTGTACGCAACATACTCTACGTTACACGTCTGTGTAGTGATGATAATGCGTCGTTTAATTATTTAACGTCACATGAGCATGTACAGTAAACACAGAAAGAGAACGGCTCGCGGTATTATACGCGACCTCGTTAGTCGTTGCCACGCGGAGAATAATAAATGTTTATATCCGCCGGCGTCGCCATTCCCGCCCGAGTTCCCGTGTTTCGCTCGACTTCCCGTAAACGAGCCTCGGTAATCCCGTGGCGAATGTCATCTCGCACATGCAGGAAATTTATGCAAACGCCGTATTACGTTGCCTTCGTCTCTCGAGCTTCCCTTTCGTTTTAAACATAATCTCAACGTATAAAACTAAAGCCGAAGAAAAGATAAAAAAAATACAGCGATAAGATTATAATAACAAGTACATAAATGTTATAATAAATTAACATTTAAATATATGGTCGATAATGAAATCAAGGATATATTCATTCAAATTTCATCAATCGACTTTTTCGTTAGGCAATATTTTAGTTTTGTGCAAAAAGGCATAACGCTTACATAAAAAGCTTACAATAACGTTTGCATTATTTGATATTATTAAACCTGCTATATGCATATCTTCACGTAAAATTGAGTCCGTGGTATATGCACGTACACCGTACAGGTACGCGGTCGCCCTTCGCCGCGAAAGGGTTGAAGGACGCGGGAGCAATTTGTCTCTGCTAAAAGAAGCGAATGGAGAAGGAGAGAGGCGCAGGTTGTAGTGCACCTTTTACGACGGGATACCGAAGATGTGCGAGATGTGGTCCGAGACCGGTCCAAGGGCCTCGAACACGCGAGAAGGGCGAAAAGCGACGAACACGAGGGTAGAACATAGTAGGCGTAGACGGAAGCGAGACGAGAAACACAGGGCTATACCGCCTTTTTCTCTCGCGGCAAGGACGCGTCTCGAAAATTTAGACACGCGGGACGTGTACTTTACGAAAATGAGAGAAAAAAGATCGTTCTTGTGGTAAGAGTAACAAATCAGGAGCAAAAGAGAGAAAGGGAGAGAGTAAATCGCCGGGAAGACAAATGCCACCGTGATCGTCCCGCTAATTTATTACGGTGGATCGGAATGAAATCGGCGAGGAATCGCAGCCGGGCGTTCGAAAAAAGGCGCGGTTCTCTGCCGAGAACAATGCGCCTTGGCGGGTGTGTGTATGTGTGCGCACCGCCGGTAGCGGCGATTGCCGCCGACGACTAGCGCGACGCGCGGTCGCGCGGAAGGCGGAGGAGAAATCCACAGGACGATAAAGACGAACGGGCGCGAGGGGAGGAGGGAGAAAGGGAAATGCGTTCTAGTCCGATCCTTTTCCTTGCGAATGCGAGGGATGACGAGAGAAGAGAGAAGAAGAATCGAAGGTCCTCTCTCGGTGTGCCGATGGCACACGATAGAGCGAGAGGTCGCGCGGCGACCGAATACGACAGAGGGAGAGGCGACAGGCGCGGCGCGGCCGCTACGATAGAGCGAGAGCCGCCGGCAGGCGCGGCGGCCGCTGCGATAGAACGAGAGAAGGAGAGGAGAGCGAGCTGCTCGCTCGCTCGGCAGTCGGTTCCCACGGCTGCGCAGCATACCTCCACCTTCTCTCGCCTCTCTTTTCCCTTCTTCGCCGCCGTCAGCCCGAACCCCGCTTCGTCGTCCCTCTTCTCGGGCCGCGTATGCTCCTCTTTCGATCTCTTTCTCTCACTCTCTCACTCCCCTTCTCTCGTCTCGTCGCCTCTCGCTCCGACTCGCGCGCAGACTGTCCTCTCTATCCAGCGATTCGCCTCTTCTCTTCTTCTCGTCTCCGCTTCCTTTCTCTCTCTTTCTCTGTCGACTCGCGTTTCTTCACGTACAACAGGACGTAGCTGCAATCTCGGAGCGCGGGCGCGTATATATACGCGCGTATTAATCATCGCGGAAGACGGTCGCGCTAGAGGAAAGGGGAGAGAGAGAGAGAGAGAGCGAACGGTCTACATGTAAATGTATCGTAGTCGGCGGCAGGGTGTCGTCGCTCGTTATCCACGGTTTCCTCTTCCTCCTTTCGACACGAGGGCGGCCGCGAAAATTTCACCACCGTCCCCCTAGCCGTCGCGCAAACGTGTTACCTAATCCCGAGAACACCCGTCCCTATGTGTCTAAACGGCCAGGAATGAAAGAACGTAATAAAAATAGATGACTCACGGAAGGACATCAATAGGCAAGTTGCGACAGTCGCGATGCAGTCAGCTTGTAGAAAGAAATCGAATATGCGAGCGAGACATTAAGAGATATCGCTAGTAGAGTCAAAATCTTAAGAGTCGGAATACTTTCAAGTTGTATTATATATATTTTACGAAATAATAGTGTGTGTTTTACTTATAAACTGTATTTCGAAATTAGAGAAATTGGAGGCTATGCGAATATTCCGAAAAGTAACATTAATTACTCGTAAGTGGAACCAACATGAATGGAGCTCCCGCTCTATTCCTTCCTCGTTCGTCGTAATGCGAACAAAAGTCACGCTTTCACGGGCCATCCTTAATGCGATGCGATGCGGCCTGTTTTATTAATGCACGCTTCGATCGGGCCGGTCATTACCGTTTTCAACTTTCGACTCTTATTGTAATCAATTATAAATCGTTGCATATAGAAAAAACTTTTCATTATTAATATGAAAAAAAAAAAACCGTTAAGATTCTTCTTTTGTTAAAGAAAAAAACATGATATAATCTTTTCTCGATTTGCAAGCGTTATGCAATTGTGACGCTATTATATAATATAAAAATGCATATTTTAAAAATCAACCGGGGAAAAACGAAACTCACAACGCACGATGGAGTCGATAATAATAACCGCTATAGGTATCGTTCGTGTCGAGCGACAGTATATCGCCCAAGGGACGAGCAGTTAGTCAGTCAGTCAGTCAGTCAATAAGGTTCACCCACGCACGTGCATCAGCTGATGCGTACCTGCCCGATGACCACGTGACAAAGGACCGGAAGAAAAGGTGAGGGCACATACACGCTCGCATGCCGTATTTTCGCTTTAGCGACGCTGTAGGGGAAAAGGCAAGGGTTGCGCCGAAGAAACAGAAGCTGCGTAAGAGGCGACGATTTATAATGTAAAGGAATTCCGACCGAATTCTAGGGGGGCTCCATCGTAAATGAAGATATCGCGCTGCGACAAAAAAGTCTTTCCATCTTGCAAAACAATTTGTTAATTTCTGAAACAATTAAAGTCTTACTAACTAAAAATTGTAGAGCAGCAAAGAAATATGTCCCTCGGGTCTGAGAAAGGAAATGGATTAAGAAGCGCTTCCGCGTAAACGGCGCCCCCGAGCGACGTCGTAATAAGAATCTGCGAGAGGAGACCGGAAGCGCATCGGGGAAGCGACGCACCGGCCGTTACTCGATGTTTTTACACTCTTGCGGAGTAAATTCGAGCCTGAACTCGACTGTAGCGAAAGGGAACTTGCCGAGTTGTACCGTTACAAACGAACAGCGTATTTCTTCAATCGCAATTCGTGGGGAATCCGTTTTATTACTATAAATTTTTTTTTTTCAATATTAGTTTATTTTAGTTTAAAACTATATTATTTGAAAATACAAGAGTCGCATATTTCATCTACTAGATAAAATTGATAAACATACATTGTTAAAGAGCCGCAAAAAAGAAAACAGAAAATATATATTACTTATAAGAGATGGATCCGACGTTTGCTAAAACGTGTTCGTTGCTTTCGAGAGAAGGCTTTGAATCGAAATAAAACTCTGTCGACGCGTAATAGGTCCTAAGTTCCGCAGTTCGTGCTGTGACACGCAAAAAGGAAGAGAGAAAGGAGGAAGGAAGGAAGGAAGGTACCGCTCGCAGACACACAGGAATTAACCGCCGGTAGGGAAAGAGGTCGATCGCGTGCGAGTCTCGCAAGCTCGCACGCGCGGCACAACTAAAAATACGCACCGGCGGGAGTTTCGGGAATCGAGCGTGGCTGTCGCCGTCGCCGTCGCGTCGCGTTGTCGTCTACCTTTTTTCATCGCGTCCACGTAATTCGTGCTAAACGTATAATATCAGCAAGTCGCGCGAAATGCCGAATCACCTAGCCGCCACCCCTCGTACACGTGTAGCCATTCGTTCGCTCATTCGACCTTTCGCTGCTCGTGCCTTCGTCTGGGACGCGAATCACGCAGCCTTTTCGGCCGTGGGACCCACGGTTCGTTCGCTCGCTAGCCGCCTTGGTTTCGGGCCCCACCTTTCCTCTCCCTTCCTCCTGCAGCGCGATTCCCATCACTTTCGCGGCCCCCTCGTCCTCTACCTCTCGCTGTTCTTCCTCGAGCCTCGGTCTCGCAATCGCGTTCCACGAAAACGCATTTAAGAAAGCTTAATTTTATGACGCTACTATATATTTTATTATAATCTCCTTATAATTTCTTCAATATCGCATGTTACGAAATAGTGTCTATATAAATGGCATTAACATATAAAGCTAATCTCCAGCGGACCGATCGAGAGAGAGAGAGAGAGCTGACCTCTTCTTCCTCGTACAAATCGATACGTTGGCAGCATCGAAACAAAAATTTGATTCTTATGTTATTTCTGTTAATCTGCAGTAATTGCGATTTTCTTCGACTATTTTCTTAATTGATGCCAGCGGTACGAGACAAGTATCGATAACTAAGTGTGTACTTCAGTATTCCTCTAACGTCAATATCTACCTTTACGATAATGCGTGAGATTTATCGCGGAAGGAAGTTACGGTGATCGGCTAAAAATAGAATGGCACGACGTGGACGGCGGAATTCCCAGGCGACATAACGAAAGCGGGAAAAGAATGAAGCGAGAGCGAGCGAGCGAGCGAGCGCGCGCGCGTGCCATTAGCGCGGAGTGCGCGCGGAAAATCGCATAACGTACCGCGCGCCCCGCGAGCGACGCGACGGTGCGCTCACTCGCGAGAAGCGTGCGCAACGATCGAGCACAGTAGCCGCACTGTCGCTAGTCGCCTCGTGCTGTTTTAATAAGGCGGCTCGTGTACACGAACGTAAAGCCAATTAAGGCGCGCGCATAAGAGTCCGCGGCACGCATGCACGGGCGCACGCACGCATTAAGAGATTGCAGCGTTTGCGAAGGTTACGATTACGTATCGAAACGACGCATGCCGCCGAATGACATACCACAGGCATTCCTCAAGGCGTCCATCGAGAAATAATTTACGGAATAAATATAAAGAAAAATTGCTTCTTTAATGAGATTGCAGATTCAGCAATTAGCTAAAAAAAAAGCTTTGACGAAGTTTTTTGGGGGGGAATTTTTACTACACATTAATTAATTTCGTTAATGAAAAATGAATTATAAAGAATAATTTTAGGTGAAAACGATGAAACGTTTATTTTTAATAAATCGCAAAGCTCATTCTCCAATTTCATCGAATCGTGTTGCTAATTACGGCCGGACATTTAATGAACCTGTCCGGTTGTGATGGAAAGGCCATTAATTCGCGCATCTCGGTCGCACACCGCACGGAAGTGATTTACGCGCATTGCACGTAACTGTTATTTATAGTGCTATTTTATCGGCTCTCGCTCGTCCAATGCTCGCGCGTACGAGTCGCGAGTCAATTTACTAATTGCGAACTCGGCCGTAATCAGCCGCAACAACGAGTTAATTCACTTTTTCACCGTCCTTCGTTATATCGTGGCGTGTAAACGCAAACCGTTTATGCAACTTATTTGTCATGATACTGTGAAATTAAAAAAACAAGAAACAAGTCATTAGTGTGTAAGAACATGCATATGTGTGTGTACATTAATCAAATCAAATACTCGTTGCTCAATTTAAAATTGAGTTAATCTTTTCCCCATCGCTTCTTTTCTCAATTTTCTTTATGCGAAGCTGATCTTATACGATACGAAAGTTAGAATGTAGTTAAAACGCCTCTCGCTTTTGAAGCTACGAAAATAAATCGAGTACTCCAAATAGCGATTACGACTTACGTCGGTTTCGAGCTATTTCGCCGACACGCTAAACGCGAAGCCGACGATATCCGGCACGAGCGTCGGCCAGAAATCGGTCAGGAACCGCTGCGCCGAAAGTTCTCCGCGGAATTGTGACAGTGTCTTCCGAGAAACCGAGGCCCGCTACTGACTTCGTTTGATCCTACTACATCAAAGCAGATGCCGAGTACAATATCGGCAACTGCTCTCGGGATAATTTCGACATCGGTGAATCGCGCGATAATCCTATCAGCCGCCGGGCTGCGGGTTCAACCGGTGGTGGTAAATGTCGAAGAACGCACGTGCCTGTACCATCCGGGTACACACGGGAAAGAGAAAGAGAAAGTGAATTTATTTCGCCTTCGGCTCAAGTAGGCACAACCGACAGGATTCACACACAATGTATTTTATTATAAATATAATCTGCAAAGAAAGTTGATGCTTAAAAAAATATGTAAATTTGTCACGGCTTTGTCCTTTAGAAACTAATAGAAAAGAACAAAGAGAGCTAAATTAAAAGGTATAGAATTAAATAAAGAATAAAAAAAAGTAAAGAGAGCACGAGTGAAAAGATGGAGAACAAGAAAAACGGTCAATGCAAAAGAGAGAGAGAGAGAGAGAGAGAGAGAGAGAAAGAGAGAGAAGGGCTCGTTAGAGGCGCGAGGGGTGCCATATGGGTTAGTAAATTTAACTCTGCTCACGAGAAAGCCATGGAGGGCGAGAGAGAGGACAGCGAGAGAGAGACAGAGCGAAGACAGAGTACGTGGGAAGTGTGCAGAGGCGCAAGAGGCCCCGGCCATCTGCTGCCGGCGCGGTGGCGACGGCGGCGGCCCTGCAGAACTGCGGCGGTTTCATAGTCAGAAATGCGCGAGCACCGATACGAGAGGATATGAGAGGATTGACGTATGCCCAAGGATGCTGTACATTGGCGCGTAATTTCAGTAAGCCGACCCATTCGTAAAGAAAACGTAAAGAAATTTTATTGAATCAATTGATATCGAAAATACGTATAGAGCTTAAATTCTGAGTGTGAACTCAGATAGTTACAAGACTTACAAGATTAATTGAAGCCTTGTAAATTGAACTAAATAAATATTTCATAGATTATATAAACTACGTTACATCACACATACCTTGAGAACCTCTATATAATTAATATAATTTTTTATATAATTTCATCACAAAATTGTATAATGAATATCCTTTCTCGCTTAATATGTAACATCGATTTTTTTATCTCTTTAGCGATATATAATATCAAAGATAAGAAAATCATAGATAATTTACATTCTGATATCGAAATGATAATTGTCTGATGTTTTGCCGTTCGCGATTCGACTTTTATCGATTATATCTGTCTACTTCTATCCGCATTTAAATTTCGACGCCTATGAGAGCCAAAACATCACAGTAACAGCATCAACAACAGCAGGAGGGAAAGACAAGTGCTACTCTCCCGTTGTTCTCTCTCTTTCCCTTTTTTTCTCTCTTTCTGCGCGGCATCTGCCAACTCTCTTTCCCTCTCCCCCCCCCCGGCCCTTTCTATCTATCTCTTGCCCTCGCTATCTCGCTCTTTCATTTGGTTGCACCGACGGCTGCGTGCGCATGCACGCGTGCAAGCGACATCGGCAGCACGCGTCGTACGTGCCATGCAAACGCAACCCCTATACACGCGTTCTGTGTTTTTCTCTCTTTCTCTCTCATTCCTTTAACACAATCAACCTGTCCGTACGCCACAACGATCTCGTTGCAATGTGCGCGCGAGAGTAGGAAGGGAAAAAGCAGATGCGAGAGAGTGCGTCGATCCTGCACGTTTACAGCGACCGCGAGGCAGAAATCAGTTTGCACACGCGAGAGAAAGAATGGAGAAAAAGCGCGTTTCCCCCTTTTCGTTAATTGCCGCGCGTCAAGCGAGGCAGAAATCAAAGAGTCGTTGCGAACTAGAACAACCGCCGCTACCGACCTGTTGCAAATGCAACGCGTCCGGCGACGCGTGCAACGCGTCTCCCTCAACTACTACTCGACGACTACACCACGATGCGCACGCACTTCCCACATATATCGCACGCGCATCGAAATTACATCGCTTAGGGTGACCAGCCGTTTCGAGTTGTAAACACCGCACGCAAACGTATTTTAAACCCGCTCGCATATTTAAAAATTCATATCGTGAAATCTCTATAAATGAAACTCCTATCATTTTTCAAATGATACTCACACCCAGACTTTCAAGACATAGTTAATCATCATTCCCATATAACGGATCGCACCGCCGATATTGCAATAGCAATCTCGATACGTGTGATACGACTTTCAGAAATTACAAACCGAACAGGTTTTCAGTCGCGCATGCGAAACTCGCAAACGACTTCCGTGCAAATTAATTGGTCGGTTATGCGAGACGAGAGCGTTAGCGGGCTGAGCGATTGTGTTTTCCGCGCGAGATAGCATCGCGCGACGTGTATTACAAAGGGCGGTGACTTCGACTTTGTCCACACGTTAACTCAAGATCTCTCGCGTGTATAATAATAATTACCCCGTGATCCTCGCACGCGAATTCCGCGTGTTTCTTATCTTGGTCTCGTTCTGCTGGAAATGAGTTAGATAATGCACTCGTTCGATTAGCATCCGTGATTAGTTAGATGAACGGACGAAAACATTGTTCTTTTCCACGTAGCCAAGTACGCGCCCCGTTTTTACGCTCTGCAGTCTAATTTCGATAACCGCTATACATTTTTTTTCATTCATTAGGTCAGTAACGCACTTAATCAATTACGAAACAACGTGTTTTATATAATAAATCATTACGAAACTATTTATACTTGCTAAAAAAAAAAAATGTATTACTAATGACTGAAAGAAACCTTCGAAGCTGTCCTTTAATTGTATAACGCGTCAGAGATATTTAGCGAATGTGGACACGCGGGGAAGAACGCGGCGTATAACGTTACACAAGCGATACGTATAATATATAGTTTTCAATCGCTTTTTGTAACTGTAAGCTATACATCGCCGCCGGTGCGATGTTATATAGAACACTGTATACTGGTTAACTATCTCACCACACGGTCGTCAACATTTCTTACTTCCCACATCGAAACGTTTATGCTAATCAGGGACTCTGGCAAAAAAATCTCCAGTATGCACGCCTCTCGTAAGCCTATCGCGAGACATCATTGCTGAGTGTCATGTATATCGACGCGTGTCGTTTCTCACGAAAGTTTATAAATTATCGCGTATAATTCGACAATGATATTTCCCTTTGGACTTATCCTACGCATAAGAGCACGATGTTCTATGCTATTATTAGGCACGCAAGGTGTTTTGCTACAACTATATACATCATAGAAAGCTTGATACTTTCTCCCAATAAAAAATTTGCTGAGTAATCAAAATAGCATCTTAATTTTTCGAGTATTAAAAATCATAAAATTTTCAAATATATTTCCATTGATAACCGAGACATATGTATAATCTTGTTATTCGGTTATATTGGAAGCTTTATTTACTAACACTCGAAGTCATTCTAAAACAAATCGCGAAAATAATAAACGTGGTATAATCTAAAACGTAAAAAAAAAAAAAGACTTACCGGCCATGTGAACTCGAATGGGAACCTCATGGGGTTGGTGAAGTTCGAAAAATGGATGTTTGGGCTGAAATTAATCCTGTTCTCACCGAGAATGGGCGTCGAAACGTCGCCATACGTGCACTTCGACAGCGTGTCGATCTTCACCTGGTATTGCTTCAGGCAGATCCGAAACTTGGTCTTACAGACCCCCGAGCACTCGCCTGTCTTGGACGCACTGCCGGAACAGCACTTGCCCAGGCTGTCCTTGCCGAACTCGTTCACGAAGGACTTTAGCCTCAGCTCGAACACCCCCGAGGCGCTCACCTGTAAAACACATGCGTTTTATTTCTTCGAGAACGTACACGCAAATTGAATCGGTGCTCATCAACACACGAAATTTTCTAAAGCTAGTAGCAAAATGTGTCTGTGAATATTAAAGATTTAAATTGAAATTAAAAAACATGATATTTAAAATTGTAATAATCACCGAATATCGATTTTTAAAAAATTCGTTTTTCTATTTACGTCAAATAAAAATTGTTTCACAATTACATATTAAAAATCGAGGATTTATGGTTTACGTAAAAGATATATGAATAGAAAGGACTAAAAATTTGCAAACATTAAAATACGAAGCCTGTCAAATTTTTGATAAATATAAATTCTAAATTGAAAATCACAAAAAAATCGTTCTTCGGAAGGAGGGGGATAAATATGACGGAGCACTCTGACAGTCTTTTTAACAGCTGTAACGCGTGCAATCGTAAAAATGTTTTTAATAATGGTGGATCTCTGGTCCACAGTTGGCAGCGAATCATAAGACACACGAAAAAAAAAAGACCTCGATATCAAACGAAGCTCTCTCCTTCTGTTCATCCGCGAGACGGGGGATGTCGTCTCGTGCCCCATGATGTGAAACGCCGCAGGAGCACGTGTGCGCGCACGTTTTTGCGAACGCGTGTCACGCACGTCTCCCAGGAGGAGAGAAGCGAGTTGGTACGACAAAAACTGCGCGTCCTCTCTCGCTCGCTCGTTGCGCGAGAACGTATCCCGGAGAGGCTTACCCTTCGCCGCCACGCGCGCTTCGCCATTATAATCGAATTACGAAAATACGCTACGATTTACCGCAGATTCGACGATTTTAGTTTTTGTCTGCGTCGAATGAAGGCGAGTTTAGTTTGGTTGGCCGTATCCCTCTCGCTCTGTCTTTAGAAAATCTAGCGACCGGTGTGACTTTTCAAGCGCTCAAAATGGATCGTTATTAAAATCTTAAAGTTTTTACAAGATATTAATGTAACATTGATAGCAAAATCTATTTTTTCTCTCTCATGCACACACATACACAAATGTATCTTTCTTATATTTATATAAATTCAGATATCATTTTGCCAAGTAAAAAAAAGACGCTCAAAATGAAAATTGTTCTTTGCCACTTGACGAACTGCCAGAGCGCTATTATTAAAGCCGACGGATATTCCTTTTTGAAACATGTGGATGCAAACTGCCTGCAAAAAGAGGCCGGCCGACCAAGCTCGTAAATGCATCAACGCTCTAGTTGGCTCGCGAAGCGCTGCTTAACGAAATTACCGAGTGGAGACCCGGCTCTCGAAGCGCAAAGCGAAAAACGGCGAGTCGATTAGCGCATTTTTCGGCGATGTGTAAAATTTAGCCTCGGTGATTAACTAGCGCAATCTTCACGCTGTCAAATTACCTTACGATCGAGCGTGAGATACAGCCTTCTATTTTTGCATTGTCATTATTATCTAATATAAAAACAAGCAATAGAGTAGCAAAGGAATAATTGCTGGAGGAAGAAAAAGCGCGTTAGCCAAGGTTTAACGATTCCTTCGATACATCAATATCGTCGCGATATGTCGTGTAAACAGTGCCAACGTCAGACACGAGTCTCTCATTTTTCCTATCCTTCGGTCGTCGCGACGCCGAGAACGTTGTGTTCGCAGACACGGTGATCAGTGTGCGTTACGTATACATGAGAGCGCACACGAATGCACGTCTGAACGGAGCTTCCCACGAGATATTGTATAGCCGAGAGCGAACGGTAAGTTCTTTACCGAGGTCCGACAAGCTCGCGGCATTAGATTTCCTTTATCGAACTCCCATAGTCTCGCGATCGCGTATCTCGCACGCATCGATTACGCACACCATTAGCAACATCGTGATCCGTCCATCGGGAAGTGGAGTAAGCGCGGTATAATCGCGCGCGCGCGCCAAGTAGTTAAATCAGCTGACATGTTGATATATGGATATAGTACCGCCGAATAAAAAAAATTCTTTCACATGTATATTTCATGCGCATTTGATATTGTACAGTCGCGATCGAAACAAAGATCCCATCACGCCAAGTTCGGAAAATAAGACGTTCTACACGACCTCGTGAGATAAAAATAAATGTTCATTCACGGATACAGACTGTACCGCGGAGCAACCGAACAACTCTCGCGGCGATCAGCTATTTTTAAAACAAAAGAATGAATAATACATTTATACGTATTTACCGTAGCGTTCAATGCAAAATGTGGCTACCTGATCTCTGGCTTTATTTACTTAAACACAAACGTCGTGTTCGGTGTCAGACAAGCGCTCTTAGCGATAAGAAAGAAGTTTGTTGCCAATCACTATCGCGCACTGCGTTTGAAGCCGGACACTCGATGCAATTGCACTCGCCACGGCGACTCGTCGCGATCCGTCCCGTTAGTCTGCATCTCACGAAAGTAAACGATTAAACGAGCAAGCCGTACGCACATCGTGCACGCTCACACATATACCTCACGCACCTCGACGCTGCCCTCACGATGAGGAATCTCATTTTTGGCGCGCTGGAAAGTTATTCTTGGAACGGAGAATGGCCGCCACGCGTATTTACGGATACACACGGCACCGACGATGCGTTTCGTCACACACAAAACGCGATTTTCGCCGTCCGAACCACCCTTCAGACGTCTTTGAGGCGTGTCTCTCCTTGAGGAGGCTGCGATCGCGACATTCGATGCACACACACATACAACCTCGCCAACCCGGACAACAAAGGACTCTACTCTCGCCAACAATCGACAGGATTCTCGTATAGATCTTCCGCGAAGATCGAAAATAGAAGCGATCGAGGGACGAGTCTAACACGATTTGAGATCATCGCTAAGCACAACATCGGGGAGAAAGAGAGAGAAAGAGAGAGAGAGAGAGAGAGAAAACGAATATAGAGGGAGAGGGAGAGAGCGGGGCTAGACACTTCTAAAAGAGTGCATCCAGATTTAGAGTTGGGTGCACCGCCGAATACGCTGTTAGGAACTCCTTCGGATAGTAACAGAAACTCTTCGAATGGTGAAAGAGAATCTTAGAAAATAAATCCCTCGAAAAAGTGTATACCACGAGAACAGCGTATAGTATCAATAATCAATAATTTCTTGACGATAAAATTAATCAACTTGTCAACTAAAATAGAAAAATAGCAGTAAATAAAAAAGGAAAAGATATAGAGAATAACCGATCATCGAATATAAATACGACACTATCGATACTGCATATAGTTACTAGTCTGTGACAATTAATAATAGCACGTGTAAGTTGTTGATTACGTTACAGAAATTGATTCTAAAGGCAAAGTCAGTTTCGCGTATTTTGCTGTACAGCACACAAAAGCTGTAAGCCAAGAGATAAGCACGAAGGTAGTCGAGCTCACGAACGCAAAGGATCGTAGACAGAAAGAACGTACAAGGAATGGGGGGGAAGGGAAGGGGGAAGCCGGGGGAGACATCTCTCCCAGGAAGAATTCCCTCGGAATCCGTGCGGAGAGAAGAAACCGAGAGAAGAAACGGGCCGTATAATACGCGAAATGCATCGCTCGTCGCATTCGGAATCGGTCGTTTGAGAGAGGCGATGTAACATAAAAAAAAAAAGATACTGGAATTGCGAAGTACTAAAGAAGGAAAGCAAGAAAAAAGGAAAGTCGGTGCTCAATTCCGCGACTGTCAAACGCGAGAAGCTTGACAAATACGAGAGACGCACGATCGCGATAATTTGTAACTAAATAAACCGAGAAACTTAACACTTTATTTTCACGCGGCAAAAAAAAGTCAGAGTCGTGAGAAAAGCGTTTCTCGCGCCGATAATCGACCGATTCATTCGTCGGATTATTTCGTCTCATATATCACGTTCGGAACCAATTTGAATTGATTCGATTTGTAAAAATTTAAACTTGCGGTAATCAGAGAGTAAGCTGTCATTCATCATTAGCACGGAGTTAGTGAATCAAGATTAAATATTGAAGAATAAAAATTCGGCGAGATATCACTGCGATATCGCAAAAGCTTTCTTCATGTCATTTTTATTATGACGTTGGACAGGGGGATTACGTACAGATATTTATCGGGCGATTTTAATCGCGTTGTATCTCTTAGAATCACAATTACGCAAGTATAAGATCCGAGTCTCGAACGTATTATGGATCGTTATGAAACGTGAGCCGATTACGTCGAGTCTATTCCGATCTTTCGCATCTTGCGAGGCGCCTTCCCTTTTCCCACGTTATATTAATAAATACAACAATGCCCGATGTCTCTCTACGAGTTGAGATGTGGCGTGTATACCTGCATACGAGATGCTTGGTTCGGATGCCGAACATTGTCGTGCCAAACTCATTCATCGAATCGCGATGACTCCAAGGTCGGCAACTCGAGTGCCGACACAAGTTGACAAATCCCTCCCTAGTAATTACAATAACACGTGACGACTATGTATTATGACGACTATCGTTCGAAGTTTACGGATAATCCCTTCATTTGTACACAACGATGTAATTTCGAGGAGCGCGCGTATTCGTGTCATTTCCGGGAATCAGATCGTCGGCTGTACGCGTGGTGTGTGTGTGTGTACACATCTCGTATTTTACGGCAGCCTTGGCACCAGATAATAGCGGTGACATTAATGTCTCTCAAATATATCGTTTCTCAGCGACTACTAGATTCGAACATTCTTTAGATCTTACCGTCGAAAAAAAAAAACGAGGAATCGTATAAACCTTGAATTAATCCAACTAATGTCTACGGAAACTAAAGTCCGGGCGCGCGCCACGCGGTTGAACCCGCTTGAACGTCGCCGAGTTACGGATTTTAAGTGTGCTCGCCGACGCCGACGGCAAGGCGGACGCGAGTGGCGAGACACGGAAGAGGAAGGAATATAATCGTAGGATATCAGGGACTTACCGCTCGAGGCGTCGGCAGGAGAACGACGACGGCCGTCCACACGAGCATCGTGGTCCACATGTTGACGCGTCGCGTATCCCTCGGTGTTTACACGCCGCCGGCGCTTCCCCGAAAGGCGGCGGAAGCGCGGATGTGAGAGCGGCAATCCGCGCGCGCTCTGCTGCTCGTGTCGTCGCGTCTTCCCGTCGGCGTTACCTGCGTCTCGCCGCTGCGGTACCGCGGGGCTGCTGCATAGCCACGAACCGCGTGCCGGTGTACGCTCTCGATGTATGCGAGCCGTCGCCCGTGCGAATCGACGGACGAACGCGCGAACGAACGAACGAATGAACGGAACAAACGAAGGAGCGCGCGAATGCCGAGTGGTATACTCGCACCGTGCGAAATCGCGGTTGAATTCAACTCGTTTACCACTGTGCACTCCGTACACGCGCACGCGAATATACGATTTACTTGGCCAGCAGACGTACGAGAACGAGATTTTATATCGCACGCAGGTTTTCACTTTTTTACACACTTGCTGTTGACACACTTTATTCCAGTATATCCGTGGGACGACGAACGCTGAGAGGGACGCTCGCCGGGAGGGAACGACGATCTTCGCGTCCGCGTATAATCTAGGTGGTGTAACGAAGTCAAGGATCCTCTCTCTTTCTTTTTCACCGATGATCGTTGTGGATCTCTTCTCGCTTCTTTCTCCCCCTTTTCTTTTGTATACGAGTCACAATCAACCCGTCGCGATCATACTTCCCAAAGCCAGCAAGGGAGAGCACTTGACGGACGCCGGAACGACAAATTACAACGTTCTCGTCCTCGTCAATCGCCGCAACAACGACGAGTCACGCACTGATCGGCCGTGGTCGCGCCGCGAGGAATACTCCCTCGGCGATCGGCGGCAGCGCCGTAACGGAGAAGGGCGCCGAAGTAGGGCCGACGGGAGAGAAAAAGAGGGGGGCACGAGAGGGTCTGATGGTGGGGCAGCCGCCGTTCGTGGTAGAGCCAAGGATGCCCGCACACGGTTCGTGTGCGTGTATGTGTGTGTGTGTGGTATGACGAGTCGAAGATGAACGAGGAGAGTCAATGCGCCCGTCTTGCGGCGGAAGGGCGAGAAGGGGCCTCCCTTCTCCTCTGTACCGCCCGGGTTGGGAAGGGGGAGAAAAGGGCCGGATGAACAGGGTATAGGGCGAGGAGTAAAGATTTCGCGGACGTCGCGGACGAAAGGATACCGGCGGCGGCGAGAAACACCGGTTCGCGGTTGAACTACTCGAACTAATACTGTTTGTCGCAAGCCGATGAACTGCGCCTGGCCCTTGGCGGCGAATCGGCGACGCGAAAGTATCAAAGTTCAGAAGGGATGCACCGCGCGCGCGACGCATACGCGCGCACACGCTGACGCAAAGTTACACCGCTGTTCTTCTCCACACGGTGAATCGTCCCCTTTCCGTTTCCTATCCTTCCCCTCTCTCCACACCCCGTTGTTGTCTCACTCCTGTCTCTATCCCCCTCTCACTCTCTTTTCGCCGAAGATGTACGTTCACCTCCTTTTTTTTCCTCACCACCATATATATACGCGCGTGTCGCGCCACTGACCGGCCGCACTAACGCCACACCGCGGCACTCGAGGCAACCACCGGTAACCGCGGAGGCAACTGTATCGGCGCGGGTTCGACGACAGATGGCGATCTCTCGTACGCGCTCGCCCCTGCTTCCCTCTCCAAAGAGAAAGAGAGATTTGCAGTGTACATCCGTCCTTCTCTCACCCTCTCATAAAACTATCTCTCTCTCTCTCTCTCTCGCGCTCAGCAGCGGGAACTACTCCCGCGCGAAAATATATATATATGTATATGCGTTTTCCTTCACATGCGTGCGCCCTGTGCGTGACGTGTGTGTATGTGTGTGTGTACGGGGTGAGCGACGAGTGGTCCGCGCGCGCGCGCGTGCTCGTCACAGAGTACAGCCCTCGACTGGAGGTAGCAAGGCCGGGTGCACCCCTACTTATAATTGTGGTCCCGTCGGTTCCCCCCTCGGCCCAGCAGGCGAGAGGGGTTGTGCCCGCGACCGACCGAATCAGAGGGGTGATGGGTAGCGGCTGCGCCGGTGGCGCGATGCGCGGGCCAGAGGGGCGCGCGGGGACCGTACGGGCGGGAGGGAGGGAGCGCGGCAGCGGGCCGCCGCGCCGCGCCACGCCGAAGGGAAAAGGGGGCAACGCGAGAAGGCAGCTGCAGGCCGGCTGCACGCGTCCACCCCCACCACTGCGCACGTAGCCCCTGTACGACACCCTAACCACTCGTGCGGACTTCTTGCCTGCCGGTCTGCTCGCTCGCTCGCTCCCTCGCTTAGCTGCCTGCTAGCGGACACCTCGGGGCGCCTGCCCCCTGCCTGCACCCCCCTTCCTACTTTCCCGCGCCCCACGTCCACTGTGTGGCACAGCTCGCGATCGTCCCTGTCGTCGTTCTTTCCTGGCCCCTCCACCGTGAGCGCCACGATAATTCGTACCCCATCTACGAAACTGGCGGCACGCGCCGTGTGCCACCACCTCGCGTGTGACGTCATACCCTTCTTTTTAAGCGTGTTACGTTTCTTATGCGCGCGCGCTCGCACGAGCGAGGCAATGTACATGCGTACATACGAAGACACGTACGTGCATAGCGTGCGTCTGACACATCGAGCTGGATTATTCGTTCGCGATACGGTGGACGTCGAGGGGCGGTCGCGAGAGATCAACTTCATTTATTGAAGTAATGCGTTATGATAGACGATGGTGATGAATGAATGTACAGACAGGGGTGGCGGGAAATTGCCACGTGTCTCTCTTTGGGATTAAGCAATTAATTTTGCAGCAGTGTTGCCGTAAAATAATGGACTATTTACGTACCGATTTACTTTCTTACTTGTTTTAGATATAAATAATAATAATAATTTAAATCATACAATAAACCTGATGAATAAAGGATAAATACATAATTGAATCAATATACGCGTTATATTTATACAGCGAAACCAAAGTGTGCAGAATGAAAGAATTGAGAAATTGAGTAGGTATACTGAACCGCAATGTATCCAAATTGCAGGTATAATTATGTCGCGCGCGCTACTCGGGTGCACCTGCAACTTGTCGAAACACATAATGTCTTGCAGAAATATTTAAACCTAATTTGCCAACCTGATATCTCGCGTATACGACCAGGAGGTATTTTACCGTCTTCACAACACGATTTGCGTCAGAATGAATTCGGTAAAAATCAGTTGATGAAATTTCGTGAGAAATCATACAAAAGATTGTTAGATCAGAATTAATTTCGTTTGCAATCTTTATTATCAATCGGGGATTTTGTTGATAAAAGTACCGATGGTATATCGATGGTATCTGTATGAATAATAAATTTTACTTAAATTGTTAATGATAATTTCCAGTAAATTAAGTGAAATAATTGTGAAATTGTTGATTACATTGTTACTAAAAATCAAATGTATTAGTAATATTTTTTTTTGCTGGACAAATTCAAAACCCCGCACGAACTGTCCGAAATAATCGACTTTCAACGAAATTCGCGTGGTGGCCCCCTAATCTGGATATTTGCCAACTGCCCTAATTCAAGGGTTCACCTTCCTAATACCATATAACGTTCGGCACACATCGAGGCAGCGATTGCGCGTCATCTGTGCTTCCTTCTTTTCATTCTTCGACTTTAGCGCATCAACGTCCCGATTCGCGGATGTTGGAGAACGTAAAAAAAATTAAAAGTTTATTGTTTTCGTCTATTTCGCTACATTACCAAAATCAGAACTAAAATTGAATATAATTTTAAGTTTAATAACAATTTTTATTCTAGTATAAGGTAAATTAATAGTGAAGAAGTTCTTATTGTTTAACAGTGCTCTTAAAGATTAATTTGCCAAAGTTCATACACGGAGAGAATTTTTTTTTTAATTTACCCTGAAAATCATGTTAATTGTGGGACAATATAGTATTTAGGCAAATTTTACTGTGCACTACAATAAATTTTACTGTATTTTACTACTGTAAAATTTATTATAGTGCACAGTAACATTTGCCTAAATACTATATATTGTCCCACAATTAACATGATTTGCAGGGTAAATTAAAAAAAAATTCTTTCCGTGTATCATTATAAAAATTATTCTCGATAACTTTTTAGACACACAAAAGCTCATCAATGATATGTTCGCATCAGAGAGAATATCAATCTAAAAATACAATTGTCCGTTACATAAGTTTGTCACTCTTTCTTTTTCAGTATGATCATTTCAACAAAATTATGTTTTGTAATAAGACTGCGTACCTATACATAAAATGTACACACGTACACTTGCCTCGCTATCTGTTGGCTACTCTTCCCTAGCGAGTTTATACTAAAGCGACGTCACTCGTTGCAGAAACGATGGCTGGGGTGCGGCGAATCCCCTTCGCTTTCTCTCTCTCTCTCTCTGTCTCTCTTTCTCTCCCAGCCGGAGGGCGCGTATTATGCGGCATACGCATCGGTGCTATACGGGGTGACAGATTATTATGGCGCGCATACTGCTCCCCAGCTATAGGCATTGTGCTGAAGATACAATGGCCTGGACCTGTCTCGGCCACGCATCCACGTCCCTTATTGTTAGTACAGAACCGTCCCCTCCAGCTCACCCCTATCTCACCTCCATCCAAATTTCGCAGGCCTGCGTGCCCTGCCAAGTGCTGTGCAGCCGTCGCAGCTAATAAATCCGCGCCGTTATTAAGACGACTACCTTCGATGTTTATAGCCCTTCCAAAGAGGTTCATTCTTATTAAGATTAATTGATCAGGGATTAAAGATCTTTCTTGATTTTTTTTGAACTGAACAAGTAAAATAAAAATTATTTTAAGTATATAAGTTACGTGATATTATAATCTATTATGACATGTTAAAGCTAACAGAGGAAAGACACAGAATCGCGGAGATTGGAACAGGTAAATAAAGCCACTGCTCATCAGCCGGTGTAAAACCAGAACTGGTAAAAAAATCACAGTTGTGTAATCAGGTAAACAATGTGGTGATAAGTTGTCGGTACGCAGAAAGAAGCCTTTGTTGTTTTCTTCTCCACATCGTGTATCGGGTGAAGGACTGGGAATGAAGGAGAGTAGAGGTACCGCCACGGTGTCCGTAGCTGTACAGTGTACTTCCGGTCACGAGGTGGTTCAACAGGTCAGACCAACGGGGGAGCCAGATGAAACCACTTCCGGCCTCGGTCGTCCCCCATGCCCCCGTTTTTCTTTCTTACTTTATTCCACGTGGGTTGCATCTTTTTTCTTTGTCACGCCCATCTTGTTTCTCAACGTCTACAGATGCTCAAATCGATAATGTATCGATATTATTTATCGGATAGGGAAAATGGGAAAATAAACTATGATTTACTGAAACGTTATATTAGTTTTGCAATTGAAACTTGTGTCGTAATCAAAATTGGAAAAAGAATTCTCAATTTTATTTTCTGCACTATCTACAAAACTATGAGAGAATAAAATATTGATAAGAGAAAATATAGTGCAGGGGAAAATTTTCGACATTATGTCTGTACCTATAACATATATCTTTCTCAATCCATACCCACATGAGAAGAAAGCAAGTAAGGATCGAATTGCGTTTATATATAAAGGTATATACATGTGTACTGAATAGCCACGTTTACATATTCGTGTACTTACTCGCGATTGATTGTGAGTATGTTTTTCGTTCACCCGTAGTACACGTATACACACAGGTGAACTCATCACGCGGTTCCCTCCGGCTTCTTCCTTAGTCCGTCGCTCTTTCATTCATACACAATGTCAGCATGCACGCATAAACGCGCAAAAGTTTACGTGCAACCGAGACCGCAACGCGGTCGGTAGCACATGCACTCGTTGCCGCCGCCGTTCGCTCTGGTATGCGTGCACTTTCTTGCGAGAAACGGAGGAGCGACTCAATGAACTGCCGTCGGGAGTTGCGGATTGCACTTCCGCCGACTATGTCCCGCGGGAACGAGAGATTTACTGGGGTTGCACGCGTAGCTGGGCATCAACCAATAATTTTGATATTTCGAGCATTCCGTGCGACGCACACCTCGTATATCACGACAAACTTTGGAACACGTACGTCGTAAACTGTATACGTTTTGAAATAACTACTATATCATATTTTATACCGAAGGCACGTATTTCGCGTAATTCGTCGACATCAAAAATAATGGTACATATTATATACGATTTATAATTATAACTTTAATACTTTAATTTTATTATGTGCAATTTTTTTTATGAAATATATTTTGCTAAGAGGATAATTCGCGAATCTCGTAAAATCTCTCATTGTCAGCCGCGCGACTCAATTTGCAGTATCTTTTCGCTGCAGCATCTATGGTCGTAGACGCAGGAGCTTGGTGAAAGACCGCGATAAAACGCCTAAATATCTCCATTCGTTACGCGAAAGTAAAGTATGGTAATTCGCGAATATTATCGAGTTTAATCTCGGACTCACGGCGACAGTTGCTTCACTCGTGGCTGTCCGTCGAGATATGCAGCTGAACTACCGGGGATCAGGTCGGTCGATCTTAATCGATGTACAAGCACATGTGAATTTTATGCGGCGATTATGTTAATCGGAATTCCTTGACTCGTGCGCGGTATACGAGAGATCAGTGTCTTAATATTATTATATTGAACAGATCGCAAAAGTTCTGGTCAATTATATGGCCAAATCTTCTTACTTTTTAAAGATATTATACTACTATATTTAACGATACACGTTTTACAGCGTACGATTGTTGTGTTTTGTTAGAAAATACAGCGGAGAAAAGTTTTATTTGAATTTATGAAATTGACAATCCTTTTTGTACCACAGCACACCGTGGCAGGGTATCAAATGCATCAGCGATAAAACTCGTCGTATACCAACGAAAAGCCGTGCTGGGAAAGTAAACACGGAAAAGGATTAAGTCGAGTGCTTGCGAATCAAACAAACGGACGAGGTTGCTTTTTCGGCTGTGAGAACTCTGCCGCTCGTGCAAACGGAATATATCCGTCCGAAAACCTCGCAGCAGAGAGAGAACGAGCGCGCACTCTCACTCGATCCTTCCTTCCGGTTTCTATCTGGCGTCATAAAACAACGCCGCTGTTGCACCGGCATGAAATCGCGTGGATCCACCTGTCGTCGCGTAAAGTTTTCTCGGAAGGCCGTTTCGGAGTGACGAATATTAAGACTGTTAGTTAGTGAAGTTAGAAAGCTCAACACAGAAATAGAAGTAATTTTAATAGCAATTTAACTCGGCTCAATGCTCTTCCTCCTCCTCGAAGAGAATAAAAAAGTGTGAGCAAATGCAATTATAAATACATTTCATTACACGATTCATTTTTTTTAGGTAGAAAAAAATGATTTTTATTAGATGAGTAAAATTGCACTCCACACCAGATCATATTTTATCGAGACATTTGCTGAATCAACGAGATAAATCGTTTATCCCCGGGGACACCGTTTCCCAATTATTGTAATGACGTAGGAGGTACGTGACGAAAAATATGAAGATGTATTTATGACAGCTTCTATAATGGGCGCATGGGTGAGGTCAGCGTGATTCAGATAATGACTCGTAATTCCTCCATAGGTTCTAGTTAATACCATTGTGCGGTTTCCGAGCGATTGGTAAAGATTCGTCGAGGGTCGATCGAGAGACGCTGGGAGAGGCCAGTCGATAGTCCCTCGGGGCATAAGTGGACGCACGTATTCCGATTCCACCTGGAGAGATCGAGAAGACACCCAGTCTCGCGCGGTTACTTAATTGCGATCCCGTCGCAGCTGTCAATACAGAACGTTCCAGATTGTCTCGCCAAGACTATCGTGTTCGTTTCGAATCAGAAATGTAGACTGAAGGAAACGCAAGAATTGAGTAATTTCTCTTGCGAAACTTTTATCAATTATCTTGGTTTGATTTTTTGAAAAAAAGCTTTGGAGCTTGATACGTATATAATAGGCTTATAGAAGAATGAAAATAATTCTGACGTATTTCTTCGTTTTCGTAAATATCTAATTGATGTTTAAGAGTCGAATTCCAAGTTACTCAATTGTGAATATTATTGTGAATAAAAAAAAAGAGAATTTTCTGTCGCAATGCTGAATTATTTCAAATGCGATAAAAAGATCTAAAGCAACTAATTTCAAATTACTTCCAGAGATGCTCTCAATCTCGCGTATCAAGTCAGTCATGGGTCATAGGGTCCAGCGGCAAAGCGCGGAAATATTTACAGGAACCTCTTCTTCAGAGGACAGGACACAGGCTGCGTGGTAGGGAGACGGCACGCGTGCCACGCGCCCGATCTCTCCCGAAGGGCGGCGGCTGAGCACGAGGCGCCTGATACGAGCGATAATAATCTCTCTCCGGAGTGACTCTGCCGGCACAATACCCCCACCATGAATCGCAGACCCAGCGCGATACGTGATCGTGCTGTTGCAGCTGCTGTTTCTCCCGTCGGGCCTTCTTTCTTTCCCTCTTCCTTCCGTTCTCTCGGACTCCTTTTCTTCTTGGCCGGCATCCCTCCTGCTTGTGATACAGCTCGATTTCTTCTTTACACCTTTGGTCCCCGGTTCGAGATAGCTTCCTAAACAAATAACTCGTACACTACTTGCGGAGGTTTATCGACTGGTGCCGATAATTTTGTGAGTCAAGGTGCAAGATAATTGTCATATGAAATTATAACCAGAAAGTCTCGATAGAAGTTTCTGAAGAAATATTTTAAGAAATTATCGAAATTTTGAGCGTTTCTACTTGTCAAAAAGTAAACTTTATCTTTCGCGTGGCTGCAATAAGGAAATAAAATAAATAAGATAGGTGTCGTAATTATAATTCTGTATATGAGAGATAATATAAACGCGTTTGATATAACTTGCTGGTCTCGAATGATGGAGATTCGATCTATATATTATAGAAGCGCCCGTACTCTCGATCTAACAAAGACCAGGTATCACAATCGTTGTCTATGTTCACGCGAGCTCCCTTCGTGGTCGTCGCAGGAAGACCCTGCGGAGAAGGGACAACAATGCTCTCGATAGGTACTCGAGTAAAGCGGAATCAGGGCGGAAAAGCTTGCGATTTGCATCTGACTGCAACCTTCGCGCTTACCTGCCTGCTGGCTCTCAGCACCGGGAGAGGGAGGGAAGAAACGAGAAAAAGAAAGATCGCGCGGCGAGAAAGAAGCATCTGTTCTTGGGTTTTCTTTAGCTAAAAGGCCCCGTGGGAGTGGTACAACGGGAAAAAAAGACAAGGAGAACGGCGAAGAGAAGGAGCGGGACAGTCGAGAAGCCTGCTGCTTCTTCTTAAAACGAGACGCGTCCTTAGTCGAAGAAAAAGAGGGAAATAGCGGGAGGGAGGGATGAGGCGAGGCACCGGGGTATGGAAAGCTTTTCCTGATACGCAGCTGCCGTTCTCCAAGTTCATTGGAAATTAATTGGTCTTTCGTATATAGGTAACTATTGAGCTCGATCGTGCGAGGCTTTCATTCCTCGAGAGCAAAAAGGATAATAAGTCGCACCTTTTGTGCCTGCCGTCAGTTTGTTCGATACCACGCGTCCTGTAATTGGTGGTGTACTCGGAGAATAGGCGATTTCTCGTCACAGAGTAAATGCTAATGAACAGCCTTTTCAGTCGACGATGAGTCACAAGCTCGCGTAAGCATTTGAAAATCCAGCAACATGCGATCGCCGACACGAACTGCAATTCCTCTTTTAATTTAAGAGCCACACAATCGTTTCGGTCGATTTGGTCACACGCCGGACAAACTAATTTCCATTTACCTGTATATATTCTCGAGAAAATACGATGCATATACCTACATACCAAGTAGGGAACGAAAATAGTGAAGCGATTAGATTTGACATTTTTTAAAGTTTAGATCAAACCGAAACGAAATTTAATTCGGCCAAATAAATCCACTTTTCCATTAATTGCTTATGTTTGATTAATAATATCTTTATGCTTCTTTTTTCATTCTCGATAAGAAGAATCACGGTGCATAACGTTTTGTACATAACCATGTGTAAATGTTCGATCATCATCGTACTTGCGGACTTGTGAATTGAGATCTGGCTGGTAATCCGAGACCACTTCGGTGATCTCGCGCCGGAGGCGTCTCTCCTGACAGAGGAGCTTGAACGTGCGCGTTCTACGCATTCCCATTAGCACGATGAATTCGCGTCACGTACGCGCCGCGTGTGGGAACCGTGGAACACAATGCGTACGCGCGCTTACCTTTATGGCTGTGACGAACCGTCCATTGTTATGGTAAAAACAGCCGATACATGCGCTCTGTCGCCTTAATCACCGACACGATATCGTCGCGCCTACGGGGTGTTCCCGTCTAAAACGAAGAAACACCGTCGAGATGATTAAAATTATCGCTGATTGAAGACCAGAATTCCTAATGCTCATTTTTACTAATATAGATTAATTTTAAGCTCGGTTTAACTTACTCTTTTTGTTCTTCTAATTCTAGAAATTAGAAAAAGAGATAAAAAAAATAAACCAAGATTAAAGTTAATCTACTATTAGTCGAAAATTGACATAAGAGGCATTCCTTTAAGTAATCGCCTAATACAATTTAAAAAATAATCGCGTTATTTGGTTGATATTATATATGGTTAATATTATATAGTATTACATTTTGTTTATAATAGTTAGTAAATTCTGCATATATCTATTTCAATGTTTGAGTTCATGTTTTTTCGTGATTTGTTTGATTACTTATTGTGACTTATTCACACTGCAGCACATCAAAATTTATAAATTTAAGTGAAACACGCGCGCGATATCGATTCACGACGTCCGTGCGAGACGCTCGTATAAAAGTACGAGCGTCAACTTTTATTGTTAGCATTACGTATGAGCGCCAGCGACGACGTCAACTTTCCCAAAGTATGGCTCTTTCGAGGTAAACGGCCTGTCTTACGTCCTTCCCTGCACTCCTTCGGTAGCTGCGTGTGTTTTACGCATACGCCAAAGAATGCCGTGTTATTTCGGGACAAAAAAAGAGCTCTTTTAAACGCAAGGACAAGAATTCGTCTGGATTTCAGTCTCTTTCACGCTGCATGCATGTCCATTGATTGCTGCAATTTTAACTTTTAAACTGTATCGCAGTCTTTCAAATCTGGCACATATTTTGTATAATATAGTTAAATCTGTCCATATTTTTATTCGAAAAAAATGTTAGGTACGCACGTGATGTTTTTCGGAAACGTTTATATCCAAAAATTAATTATTATCCCTGATGGGGAAAAATTTGAAAAAACATCCGCTCAAAATCAATTATTTCGGACTTCGAGAAAATGACGAGACGAACGAGGCGTGGAAGTGATCCGGCCTGTTCCTTCATTAGCGAGCATTCAAGTCCATTTAGTGAAACTGACCATCTGACACGCTGTAACGAACCGTAACTTCGTTGATCGCGTGCGTGCTCTTCACCACCCTCCGATCATTCGTCAAGATACGTACATTGCCTCTTAATTAATAGCACGAATGTTTAGCCCGATGACGCTTAATTAATCGATTCGCCGTTTATCGAAACGACGTCGCGACGGGCTGACGATGAAGAGGCGACCGGTGGTGAGAAGTAAACAGGAAGTCATCCCCTACTCCTGTCTCGTGAATTCACGACAAAGCACGGCGGGAACAACAGAGAACTTCGGTCCACGATTCCTCTCGTCACGACGGTTTTGTTTTCGGCGGCGAGAGGTTCCGGTTAATACAGAAGCGCCGATCGACAAAGAGCACCGGGCTGAAGAGAAGTGAAGCGCGGAAGGAAGCGAAGTCGCCGTCCTTTATTTCGCGCTCCCGTCTCGACCGCGAAGTATAAACGGAACTTCGTTTCTTCGCCCGTGTACTCCTTTTGAATGGCCGCGCGAAATTCCGGAAGTTCTCCCGAGCGTCAAAAGGAACCGAGAGAAGTAGTATAGGAAGTTGAGGGAGTTTGAAACAAGGCGAAACGAAGGAAGGAAGAGAGAAGTGAAGACATCGAGAGATCTTTTTCTAGACGGTCTCCCCCTCTCTCTCTCTTTTTGGATAGGCAAAGAAGCGACGAGCCACCCTTAGAACGATGTCGAAGAGGGGGCGACGAGTGACAACAACACGTGTGCCACGTGAGAGTGCGAGTGGGACAAGGTGGTTGTGTATATTCTTAGCGCTCAATATAGCGGAAGCCAAGGTGGTTCCAGCCTCCCTGAACGGGCCACTTCCGCCCACTACCTCTCGACGCTCTCTCCTCCTCTCTCTCTCTCTCTCTCTCTCTCTCTCTCTCTCTCATTCATACACCCCTACTCTCATCTCTTCGTACACATCCCCATCATGATGCTATCCTTCCCTTTGTCCTTCTCTTCTCATTCCTTCCGATCCTTCGTACAAGCGACAGCGCGTTTCCGAAATTTCTCCACCCTTGTTTTTCCTTTCCACATAATGCCGTAAACGATGTTTTACTCAAGTTATACGATATACAAAAGATGGCAACAATTATCACTAAAATTTGAAAAAGGTGAATATAAACAATACATCTTTAGCGCGTCTTTTTACGTATTTTTTTTATGTTTGACCGTAAACATATGTTGAATTTTCAAACAATTCAAAATTTACTGTTATCGATTTACCTGTTATTAACGTATGGCAATTTATTTAGGCGATTGATGCTGAAATAAATCAAAATCCTTATCGGAGTTCAATATCGCTCGTTCCCCACAACTTTCACAGACCATGTAATCACCGTTCGATCATGATCCATGAATCTGCGCAGGTACTGGTGCCCGCCTAAAGACTCCGTTTCGCAGATTGTACCATAAGGCTACTGTCTGACACGAGAAAGGAGCGTCAAGGATAGCTCACAGAATAATAAAAGAGATTCTCCGACAGCCAGTTGTTACGCGCACCAGAAGGTACGGCTGTTTACAAGATAGAAACCGCCAGATATTTGACTCGAGTGTCGGAAGGCGAGAGAGACAGAATTCGGCAAGAATGAATTTCAAGAGTGCGAGAAAAAACAATCAAAAATTTAGCGGACTAGAATATAAAATAGAAAATAACAAAAGTGGTCATACATATTTTTTCGTGATTAATTTTAAGCCTTGAATATGTGATTCTTTGATAAAAATTTGCAAAAGTAGTAATAAAAAATGATTTTGATAAGTTTAAATTAAATACTGTCGGGAAAAGGATAGGCTAAAGAATTGTTCAAAAATCACCTGAAAGAAGAAAATTTGATAGATTACTGGAAACATATCATAAATATTATGTAAAAAGGTAAAAGGGCTTGAGGGTCACGAAAAGGATTGGATATAAGATGAGAGATTGAGAGAGCGAGCTCAAGGCCAGATGCGAGATGTACAGACGGAACGGAAGGAAGCACTTTTTATTATTTTTGTTGTGCGTCTCTTTTCGGGGCCCTCGAGAGCGAACGAGAGCGCAGGAGTGGAGTGTGGCGAGAAGGAAAAAGGATAGAAGGGAGGGAGCGCGCGGAACAGTCCCCGGTGGATGTACGAGGGAGGCAGAAGCTTCCTGTCCCGCGTTCGAATGTGAGATCGCGTCGCTGTCACGCTGTACGAGCGTCCGTGTGTGGACACGGACACGTGCAGAAGGAAGTAGGATGCGTATGCGTACACACGATACACGGGACGGAACGTACAATGAGAGACTTTTACGTGCCGGATTAGTCCCCCTCGGATTTAATCTCTCTGTTTGAACAGGAACTTGAACAATTAATAATGAGACCTTCACCGAATGCACGGCTTTTCATCTCGCGGGACAGGATGTCGCCCGTGATCGTCGTCGTCGCTGCCATCATCGTTCACCGAAATGCCTCGCATCTGCGATCGGAAAAAATCACCGGGTGCCTTTTTACGCGAATTTGAGGTTTATTACCAAAATCTCTCTTTGAATTTTAATATAATCCCAATTTTCAATCTTAAAAATGCGCACGTTCCTCCAAAAGCCTCTCGTACATTTCATTTTGTTAGACGGAAAAATCGATTAAAAAAGTATGTAATTTTTAAAATATATTAAATTAAATGTCGATGAGGATAATTCATCTGTTATTTGTTAATAATCTTAAATATAATTCCGCAAACGTTATGGAAGAAACCGGCCGCAACAAGACATCTGCCGGTCAGGATCCGATAATTGAGACGTTATATTTTGACAGTTCGGCTTTTGTCTACAATTTTTCTCGCTTTTTCACGATCATCCTAAGGAATCGCCTTGCAGACTTGCGTCCTAGAGAAAGGAAGCCACCGGGTGTCTAGGCAACAGGCTCCCACGGATAGATGAAGGAAGGACCAACCGATCCGACCGGCAGAAGCCAGCGGCGGCTCCGGGGCAAGAAGAAGAAGAAGCTGCAGCCGCTCGCTTTTTGGGGCCCCTTCAGCTCGCTCAGCTGCCGGACCTTCCCACGCTGCGCGTATGCACCTACCTACCACCTACCCATCTTACTACCTGACTACTCGTCCGTGTGTGAGCATGCATACGCGTACGTATTTTGACCGTTTCGTCGTGTGAGTGCAGCTACTACGCAACAGCCGAAAATGTGAATCGCGAATAAGCGCACGGCGCATATGCGTGTCAGGTATACGCACGTCTAAGTCCGCGGACCCATTTTACAATCGGGTCACCAAGCATCTTTCCACTCTCTCCTCTTATACATCATGCGAGAGGGAACGTTTCTTCCCTCGAGAGAACAATTTTGAATGAAATTGAAGACTCCGGACGTTACGACGGTTTCATACCGTTCGCGGTGACATTGATTCTTCATATTTTCTATGCATTTTTGCAAGTATTTTTCTACCATTTCGTACACAATTATACGGAATATTTATTTGACTATCTGTAAAAATAATTTAATAAATATATGTGATCGCGATATGTATAACGAATTAACGTAATTTTACAGCTATTAAGTAGCGCATTTATTACACAAATCAATTTATTAATATATTATTTAATTTAATATTTTTGGCACGGTATCTCACGGTTGAATATAATCTTTAATTATTTTGTGTACTTTCGACATTAATAGATCGCAACTGTCATTGATACGATTCCACTGTGTGTCGTATGGCAACGAATGTATCGCTTACTCTGTTATTAGCGAAGCTTTCCGAGAGTGCGATCGCTTTATCACTTCGGCGTTATTACTTCCTCATTCGATCGCAAGGAATTGAAGTGAAAAATGTTCATAAGTGCTTCGTACGGGAGTTACACACGCGATTTCGCGCGCAGGATCGCTGCACGATGCTCACCTGCTGCGTTGCGTACGAGCTACCTGCAAGCGGATCGGTTCATCTGTTCCCTCTGGAGACCGGTGTTCGTGAAAGAGTACAATCTGGCATCGGATATAGATTTGGCGAAGCATGAACGCGAGGGCGTTAAGGATCTCGGCAAAACACTCTCTGCAATTTTCACAAAGAGATCGAACGAACTAAAAGGAAATATATAGAAAAATCTTGATCCCTTTTACGGAATGCACGATTGCTAAAGACACATGGAAAAATTCTTTAAAATATCATTTCACGTGTTTTGTTCGGCTAATACATAGAATTTGCCAGATAATAAATTGCAATATCGAAAACTTATAAATTTTGAAAGAAAATTTCAGATTCTCTTTCTTCAGATGCTTTGTCCATGTATACAATCGGTCGAAATACAATTCTACTGGGTAGACGCGTACGAGAGCACGCAAGAAGGCAGTCGCGGGTGCATCAACCGGCGTAGGATCCTTTCGCACAGAGCTCTCTGCTCCCACGCCCAAACGCTTCACGATAATGTAATTCCTTTTAACCCCGCTGAACCTCGAAAACCGTGGGACGCTGCCGCTTGCTGCCGATGCAGTTTGGACCTGCGAGCAAGCTGCATATCGCCTCTTTCTTTCTCTCTCTCATCCCAGTCGTCATCGACCATTTTGCGAAACATGAGTAAAAACGCGTCAATTCTAATACATATAATTCTCCACATATGGTGCTGGTAAACGATATTTTCTATTCCTTGCCGTAACTTTCTTGCATACGGTTATTTAAGGTGATTACAATGTTATTCAAATTATCAATCGATCTAAAATTATCAATTATTGCTTTCGCTTTGCGAGAATATCTACGTAAATTACAGTCATTACAAAGTATGTAATAATAAATCAATTTAGTTAAATGCACGTTTGAAATACGCAATTATGTCACGATATGGTAGTTTTGTCGCTGTAATTTACGAAGACTTGTAAAAACTTTGCCAAAAAAGTGTGGCGGAATGGGAGAGAGGATAGTTGAAATCCGCGCACTTTCCATCTCATTGTCAGCCTGCCGAAAATAAAAATCTCGCTGCATCCGGCATTTCCTTTCGTGCGGAACATCGATCGAGAGAAGCGAAAAAAAACGAAACAATGGGATATTCTCATCAATAGCATGTAACGTTCGAGGCTAATTGCCATTGAGAAACGAAAGTTTCGGTTCGAAACATTACGCTCGTTAGAAAGCCCGGGCATAACTCTTGTTTACTGGAAAGAATCGATTTCTCGATAGGTGCCCGCACCGGCCGCATCACAGGCGTTTCGCGAGCAATTATTTCTCGCTTAATTTTCACTTCGCTATTTTTTGCAGTTAAAAATTACCGCTCTGTCAAAAGAATTTGTACCTATACTTTTTTTTTTTTTTTTTTCTGAGTATCACAATGTCTCTTCATCTTCATTTCTTCGCCCTAATGGAGTAATATTTTTAATACCATAAGCAACAACGTTGTGTTTATTATTGTAATTTTTAATTGTGCATTATTTTCCGATTCTTCTCGAAGTATTCTCGAAGTTGGATCACGTTGTATAATAGTTAGATAAGAGAATATCGCCGGCGCGGCGTCGCGGGGTTTCTAAAATTACATTGCGTCGCACAATTTACATATTTCTCCCAGATATCGCCCCCTACCAACTCCGGCGCCATGTGTACGCTATGAAAATATCTGAACGACGCGGTTGCATCACCTGCGCAAACTGTAGATACACTACTGTTACGAAAGCCCGAGTTTTCTGCCGGTCCTGCAAAACTGTTCTCCCCCCGGGTTTCGCCAGGCTCATCCATCTCCAGTGATAATACGCTCGTGGAGAGGGAGTACGCGCGCGAGCGAGAGTATAAACAACTTTCCAATGGTATAAACGGAGCAGCTGTGAAAGTAGGAACTTTTTAACTTAAATATAATAAAGGGGAGCTGTGCGTACACAATAATCGTTCGCTATAATATAACGCGATGAATTTTAGGGGAAGGAGAGCACACAAGTTTATAAGCACGTAAGCCGATAATGTAAGACCCTCAAAATCTAAATCACTTCAACATAAATAATATTTCACTTTGTGAATTGTTATAATTAAACTTATACATATATATATATATAAATACCATAAGAATGATATATAATTATAAATGATCATTACGAATAATCAGTTTTAATTTTATTAAGCTTAGTTGAATATCTTTTTAAAAAGAGCAATGTATAACATCGTTAAGATAATATCGTTCCAAGGAACACTTTTCGCCATTTCCTTCCATTTGCATGATCACGAATAATTATGAAACGCCGGTATCTCGCGCAGGGAGGCATATCTGCATATTTCACTTCATTTGACCATAATTACAATGGGGCCACGTACCTGCTCCCATGGTATCATAAGAGAACGCGAATTGATGCTTCCTTCCCTTCTCTCTCTTGTCCCTTTACTTCAGCCATACAATAGTACGTCCCATTAACGCATTTTGTCCGCATATTGCTAACCCCGGTTGCAACATCCCAAATAAAAGAATCAACCGAGTATGTACTTTAAGCACATTAGGTTGTCACAACTATATCGCCAAATGCTTTTCGAAGTAAATTCTCGAAAAATATCATGTCAAAAATATTTCGTGACGCCGTAACGCCGAAGGAACGGGTAATTGAGAAGAAATAATATGGTTGGAGAGATAAAGTAGAGTGTAGACTATCATACTAATAATAGTCATACAAATGGCAATGAGAATGCGTTATTTTAATAACGATGTGACATCAATGTATCTTATACAGAACGGTAATTTTAAATCTTTATAATTAAAATTAATATAATACTTTTTTCACAGTTTCTTTTGTAGAATATTTTAACTAAAATAGAAAACTTAATTAGAAACATGTTTTAATGGATAAATTGATGTCGATGAGTAATTATGTGTAAATTTATTAGAAATAGCACGTATTAAATCTGCAAGCCGATTAATTCCTCTTTTCTGGAGAATTAAAATCTTTTTTCTTATCGACCAATCTCGACTGCCTAGTGTTAAAGCTTCGAATTATGCGTATGCAAACAGCAATCCACGCATGTGGTGACGACGTGATACGCCAGAGGAAGCACCAACCGCATGTCGAGCAGAGGGTGGCCACAACGAAGATGACGACGATGACGACGACGACGATGACGGAGAGGACAAGAAGGATGAGAAGGACGAGAAGGAGTCAGTTTGAGAGTGGGGACGAAGGAACACGCCTTCTGCATGCGCGCAACGGAGACGAGGACCGTGCAGGAGCAGCGAAAAGGACGAGGAGGAAGCGAGGGATATGGCGTGAAGGTGCAGATGGTGGAAATCTCAGGGAATAAAGCCAAAGCAGGAAAGAGAAAAAGAGAGATAGAGAGACAAAAAGAAAGAGAATCCCGATTTCTAGAGGGAGGGAGGAAGATTTTCTCTTTCCTTTTTTCTTTCGAAGATGGGGAGAGAGACACGGAAGGTGAGTAGCACCTGGTGGTTGTTAGGGCCGGTGGTAGTGACGGTGCCTTCTGGTGGTGGTGTCAGTGATGATGATGGTGGTAGTGCTTGATGGACGATGCAACAGATGCTCCCAAGTACCTTTTTGCATGTAGTAGGTGATATTGGGAATTCATGATGTCGGTTCGGCAATTTGTGTGAGAAATCAAATCGATCGATTCTGATCGTTCGCAACTCAAATCTAACGAACCTATTTTCTCTCTCTCTCTCTCTCTCTCTCTCTCTCTCTCTCTCTCTCTCTCTCTCAATAACAAAATTTGGAAAGAATTTAACATTGATATAGGATAATTGCAAAAATAATAAGAGAGATATCTTGTCAAAAAGGATGAGTCTTACAATGTTGAAAGCGTAAATTGGAAAGCGTAAAATGAGAAGTTGTATGATAAATACATTTCATATTTTCATATTAAGCCTTATTATTCCAAGATGAGATTTTACGAACTAATCTCACGTAGGTATAAATAAGCACGAGTAAAATCCAGTGGGCGGATGTAGATTAAGAAAAAAAAAAGAATGATGCGAGTGGGAAGATCGTAAAAATGTGCAGTGACAGCGTTTCTCTTCCCGGACGGAAAGGATTGCTAGGATTCTCTGGCACCCTCTTGCTGTACGCCGTCTGGCGTCGGGAATAGCTCTCTCCCCGAGCTTAATAAAAGAAAGGGGTGCGCGGGATCCTCCTGTTCCTGGCATGACGCGAGATTTGTGAAGCTCTTTCGCCCTACCCTTTCCCAGCCATCGTCACGTTCGTATTTCTCGTCCGCCTCCGATGAGCGGGAAGGAGGAGGAAGATGGAGACCTTCTGTCGGCCCAGAAGGTCCTGCGGGGTGAAATCCTCGGTAGCAGAAGGAGTCAGTCGTGCAGCGGGAACCGATTGAGTAGCAGCAACGATTGAGCCCCGGCCGACTAACCGGCTGGCGAACCCTCGTCTTGTTGCGATCGCCGACAATCTATCCTCCTCCCCCTTCTGCTCTCCGATCTCCTCTCCGCCTTCGCGATTCCTTTCGAAATCTGTGTTTTATTCCGGACTTTTGGCTGAATCCTTTCTTCCGGTCCCCAACACCTGTCTGTGTTAATTTCGCAAGTGAAAAATTGCGAGGGTAGTGAAGTTGCCAAAATATTCTATCCTTGCATAATTTTGACATATACCCTACATACTTATTTTTCTAACTTATTTAAATTTAATTTATTCGCTATTTAGGTATATATTATTTTAAATTTATTTATTTATTATTTCGGTCATGTATATATTTATATTTAAAGATATTTATTAGACAACTATGTAATTATGAAAATTAAAGAAATAATTACGAAACTCTGACAACTGTTAAAATGCGATAGTTATTGTGTTGATATTGTACTGGTAAATACAATTAAGTCATTTATGATGCAACACTTCATACATGTTATTATATATAAGCAAATAATTGCATACGATTTGCTGTCAGGATTCTAAGAATATGAATCTGTGATCGGATTATCTCGTAAATGTAAATAAAGAGACGTTCGAGAAAGATAGGACAAGAAGCATAAGAGAATGTAATCGCATGTAGAGGGTAAGGAACAGCTGCAAGACATCTCAAAAAGCATGGCGAATCTTTTGAATCAGGGCCCAGATTCCTCCCCCTCATATCTTTCCCCGATCTTCTTCATCGGTGCAACGATTAATGGATAACGGCCATCTTAAATATCATACGCGATGTAAGGAAAATATGAAAAATATTTATTTAAATTATAAAGTCTAGCCATCTAATAAATTTTTTAAATCCTGCGAAATAAATCGCTTTATAAAATAAAAGAGTAATCAGCAAAATATATAGATATAACAAATGCATCGTGTAAAATTAAATAAATTATGATAATGAATATATGTCAAAATACTCAAAATGCATAGAGTAATCCACATTGAACAAGACAAACGAGAAATGCAAAAATCGTAAAAGTGTATTCTCATGATTATAAATTAAACGTAACTAAACTATCAGAAATGATTTTCCTACCGAGGAATCGATATATTCGTTACAAGTTCGTTCCTACATTTCTTTTTGCTACCTGCGAAACGTCCCGAAAGCGTAGTGACCTACCCGAACCGGATTGAACACTCCCCAAAATATTCTCCCCCAAGTTTTATCCGTGACGTATTCACAACGCATGCAATGTCGCAACGGTCGATTCGATAGGTGAGAGATCGGACCGGGGCACAAAGGTGAAACTCAAAAATTGTGTGTACAAGAGTCGCAGTCGCGTACAAAACCGTAATCGAGTCAGAAGCCAATAACGATCGACGGGATCATTTCCCATGTCAGAAACATATCGAGTCGCGTTACTTTTAGACCATGTAATACAATTCACATGTTATACACATTTGCATCGGTTACATTTTACGCGAGAAGCGACGTTAAAGATAAAAGCACGATACCTTATATTTACCACGCAGTGATAAATTTCCGTAAATTAATGACACGTTATTCCGGTGACATAAAATATCATATTGCACGTCTCATTCCTCAATTTATGAAGATCCTAGGTGCATTTTAGCAATCAAACGAATCGAAATTACGGACCATTATCGAGCCTTATAAGTGGAACCACGATGCATAATTGCAATTTTTTTTACGATCAAGATGTGATGTCATCGACGAATAATTTAATTGTATTCGACGAAATGGCACGCGCCTATACAGGGTGTTCCATTTCGGCCACGATGATCTTAGTTAACAGATTTCTCAATTTATAGTTGAAACTTTTCTTTGAAGAAAAATTGTTAATTATTACCGATTAAAGCTTGCGATGTGGAGTTTCGTGGCTAAGATTCAAGTGACGGAAAAAAATAGCGTGATTATATTCGCCAGTTAAATTTTATGCAGCTCAATTTAATTCCGATTACTTCGTGCAGCATTATCGCCGAGGGAAACTCGGCTGTTAATTATCCGACGAATCTGTCATTCCGAATCTCACGCCGGACACCCTGTATGCGTATTTGCGTCGACGTGCGTCTGCAATTATGCGGAAATGATCGGCTGGCGTGCATCGAACCGCAGTTATTAACCGATCGTCCAACAGGTGCAGTGTGCACACAGGCTGCTGCAATATTGTGTCCGACACGGGCTCATTACGCGGGAAAGTTGGTGTTTGAAAACGCGATCCAACGCGGCTCTCCAGAAAGTCGAATGAAAGCAGCTCCCGCATCTAATCGCTCGACAATTTAGCAATTTCAGGTGAGATATGTGCACGGCCCCGAGCCATCGTTCCCCTCGCAGGTGACGGACACGCGCAAAGGTGCCAAAGTGCCGCGTGATTCCACTTAGGATCACCTCCCATTCACTTTCCGACGACATCCTCTCGCGAAATCGTTCACCGATCTCATTTTCGTCTCGTTATCTCTTCTGTCTATGGATATCTTTAATTACGCGCGTCGAAACGTCCCTCATTAACTCTGTATTTCGCAAAGAAATAAGAGAGTCGGAATTAAGTTATGTAAAACTTTTATAAATTTACTTAAAACACGATAAATTTTTTCTAAAAAAAAAAAGGTATGATATCAATCGAATCGCAACTCTCGAAATATTGTTATCGCTTTTCCGTGATGCCGCTTGCTTGTCGCAGCGGTTACTTCGTGAGCGGCTGTCAAGGTATATTTTTAACAGTTGTGTGCACTGAGGTTACTTAAAAAGAAATTGTAATCATAAATTCAAAGAAGAGTATGTAAATATAATCGTGACATACTTCATAAAAGTTTAATATATTTTAACTGATCTCTTGATGAAGCTGTTACGCTCTTGTTAGTTTTAAGACACAGAATCAAATATTTGCACTAATATTAATTTTTAGAAATGCAGTAAATATAATTAAATTTATCTTTAATAGTAACGAAAATTTTGGAAAATATATTTTTACATCGTGACAGAAAAATGTCATGAATAAAACCATCTTCTTCTCGTCTGTATTTTATCAAATGAGAAGACAAATGACGCATTTGCAATCTCCTTACTGAAAAATAAGCGCGTCCTAATACGATCTGTACATTTGTCATCCTACGTTTAGTCAATTCAAGGATAATCGGATTACGTTCCTCGTAGGGAGTTAGCGCTCCCCTTTTAAATCTTCCTTTTTTCATGTTCGAGAAATCGATCGAGCTAAATTTCCAGCTCCTGTAGCAGGATTTTCAGATTAATTAATCGCGTCGAGCTCTGTTAAAATTTCACAGTCCCCCTTTCGTCTATCTCTTTCTTTCTCTCTCTCTCTCTCTCTCTCTCTTTCGAATTGTGCTTCCGCGAACAGCGAAATCGATTATGTTTTTATCGCCACTTTGCCCGTACGCGCTTCTCCTCCCTTTTGGGAACAGAGATCCGACTATAATCCAGCTAGCAAGCCGAGGATGAACAGCTGCCCCTGCCTTCAACGAGGGTTTCCTCGAGGAAGCGGAAAAAAAATGATAAAGTATTGCCACGACGGAAACAAGCTGCACAGATTTTTCATAAAATAATGATGGGCGAATTTAAGATTTAAAGTCATATGCAATATCGACAAATTCAATCTTTGTTGTTACGTTTAATTTCTTTTTTACTTTAATTATAATGTTAGGCACGTCTCTTCAGTTAAATACGGAGCTCAATCTTGCGTATATATAATAACAAAATTTATATTTCAACTTGTAATAATATAACTTAAATTATCCTAATCTCGATCCGCAGAACAAACGTTAGAAGGTGTAAGTAGGTACGTCATTAAAATGCAAAGTTCTTATTTTTTATCTTTTTTTTTAAACATTTCCGAATGAGCGTGAAAAATGATGTTTATACAAAATATCATGGAAAAGATGACTGACATAAAAGATATCGAAACGTAGAAAGGAAAAAAGTTAGCGAAAGACCGAGTATCAGAAAATCTACATCCTTATTTCGCAAGTTTAAATTGTCGAAATCTCGATTTCTCAACGATATGAAGATTGTCCGTCGAAATCTAGCAGGGGCAAGAAATCAAGAATAACAGGTAGCCGCAGTATTTTTGACACACGTGACACCTGCCGGCACCGTTATTCTCCTCATTAATTCAAGAAGCTCTAACGAATTGAGACCATTTCCCGAAACTGGTGGGACTGCATCGAGCTTGAAATAATCTCGCGCCGAGCGAGCTGCCACGCCGCCTTACGTTCGCGCAAATTAATTGCTTTAATTAACACTTTGATCCGACGTGACAGTGAGGCCGATAACCGTGTATTTCGCGAAATTGGGGCGAAATTGGGACGATTTCGATCAGTGTCTGGCGAATCGTTCACTCGGAGAACGATTCGTACAATGCGCAGGAAAAAGTATTTACATATCTTAATAAAGACCACAAAAAATGCATATATAATTATGTCCCGCGCGATTAGGCGTAGAGATACGCGCTCGTTCTACAATTTCCTTAAATTTCATCCTCCCGTCGTCCACCTTATGTTTACAAGGTCTGCAAAGCTGGCAAGTGTCCCGGCCGGTATCCACCGGCGGGTATCACGATACTCTCACGGTGCATAACCTGAATGCACAGAGCGAATATTATACGATGCAGCCGGCTCCGGGCCCGTCGTTGGTGTGCAGGTATGGGGCATTTACTTACGGAAGGATAGGTACTCACGACAAAAGCATGTTTGGACTGCCGCTGTGCCAGATGCCGGGAGAAAGAAAGATAGAGAGGGACAACAGATAAAGAGAATGAGAGAAAAGAAGGGAGGAGACAGAGAAAGAGAGAGATTCGTTGTTGCCTTTATGCAGCTTTCACCGTCTCCAGATTAGCGATCCCCGCGATACCCTACCGGTCGGAGATATTTCGAAGCAGAAGTTCGTCGCCCGTCATTGACACCTGCGCGCACGGCGATCATCCCAAGTCGGCTCGCGCGCGCGACGCGCGAGCAGCGCGAGTTCGCTAACTTCTCCTCTCGTATGCACCGCACGTCAAGCTCAAAAAACTCAGGGATTAAAAACCGGTTTCGCTTCGGTAAGTTTCGATCCACGATATTCCGTAAACGCGGAAAAACGTACCTTATAGTCACAATCGTTTTGAAAAATCGTACTTTAAACAATTAAAAATTGATCTAAGATTGAACAATTTCGAGCTTCGTTGCTGATGAAAATAAATTTCAGTTAAGACGATATAGGCGGTTTCCATACATTGAACGAACACGCGACGTACGTAAAATGACATGTCAAATTTTACAATCGAGAGAAAGTGCAATCGGAAATGGAGGATTTCTTTTTTTGTTAAAGATAGGGTTCTGATCGGAAATCCGCAGCCCTTCGCGCTTTCTCTCCGTACATCTGGCATACTCATTTTCGTGTGCCCATATAGAAACCGGAAGACCCTCCTCGTCTTCGGTAGAGTTTCCCTTTCATAAGGATTCACGGCTCACTCGTGATTCGCGACACTACTTGTGATTCGCAGACGAGTGCAAAATGTTCCTGCATAAATCTCATCGATGTATGTATATGTGATCAATGTTTAGACAGAAATATGGATTAATTTTGTAAAAGATATAAAACATCTTTTTTCCCACACTGTTAGCACAAAAATATATTGTGTAAATATATTTTATGCAGATGTATTTTGTGAATTGGTATTTTAGTAAACGATACCATATGGGATTTCATTGATATTTCACTAGCATCGAAAGATGTTATTCTACGTGTATGTTTTGTATACGTTTCGAATAAAGAATAGGTTTTCCTCATACCTCAACAAAAGAAACAGAAGGAGGAGAAGAACAAGTATGGCGCGTGGCATCTGTAAAAATGAAAATCTTGTACGAGAGGCAAGGGAAGAAAACCATCACCACATGTTCACGAATAGAAAAGAGGAATTAAGAATAAGAATGCGTCGGTGGTTGCACGGTGGTCTCAGAAAACAGTTGAATATCCTAACAATAAGGAGTAACCATGAATACTAAATTTTCTCGTTATCTACTAACAAGTTCCTATATAAAGTTCTCATTATTAAGTTTATGATGTTACGAAGATTGAAATTAAAAAGAGCGTTTCAAATCAGCGTTATATCTCAAAATTTTAACTATTAATTTTGTAATCTTATCTGTAATTAAATCTTTATATATATATATATATATATATATATTTCTAAATTTCAATATCCTAAAATCTTCATAAAATTTGATTTTTAAATTTGAGATTTAAAAGCACGTATAACTCTTGAATTTTAAAATCCTAAGAGAAAGAAAAGATTTTTTTGTTCCACGTCGATCGTGGAACGTGCCGTTCCTCATCGACGAGATCGGTGAAGAGTTCTTCGAGTTTACGAGTTTGTCGCGCGCGAGTAGTTTCATCGGACGAGGCTCTACAAAGAATCGCCGAAGGTGGCGCGAGGAGAGAGAGGGGGGACTGATCCTTCTGCCCGGCACGTGCCATCTGCCAAAATTGAAAATCTTGGAGCACGCGCGCCGTGCCGGTGGGGGGATAAAGGAAACGGATGTAGCTGGGATGGAGGAGACGGTGGGCAGGAGGATGGGGGCAGGAGAGACACGCGCTCGCGCGGCGCTCGCCCGGGAAAGATACGAAATAAGAAACTAGGCCCGGGACTGCCTGTCGGTGTCGGCCGGAGGATGGGCCTTTTGCCTTGGCGAGAAGAGAAGTCGGTGGTTCTCTTGTGCTCTCCTCCTGGGAAGTAGCGGCAGATGTTCCGACTCGGTTGGCGCGTGCCCGCTGCCACTTGGCTGCGAAGAAGACGGTGCCATCTGCCCCTTCTTCGTCCCTCCCTCCCAGCCCTCTTCCATCCACCCCCTCCCCCTCCTTTCGCTGGGCCCCCGCTGTCCCCTTCCTCGCCAACGTGGCGTGCGTGCACGCGTCGCTGCCACGGGGCAGTGATACGAAATTGCTATCGGCCACTGAGACTGCACACAGGCCCCTTTCTTTATCCGCGAGAGTGCTGTTGTTGACCCACCGGCGCGGCGGCTGGGACCGACTCGACAACGATAAGGCCACGTAAAGCTCGTTCAGAATTATCGCTTCAAAATTGTAAATGCTTCGAGGAACTGCGTTGAATTAACAGTGCATTTTTGAAGAAATATAGAAAACGACAATAATCTGTTTTTATCGATACAAATCGTGCGAACCATTAATGTTTCAATAACATGTATTCGAGCTCTTTCATGACATCGTACAATACAAAAAAAATATATTTTTTATTCAAATATCCAAATTTTATCATACATCTGATTCATTAAGCCACTTATTATTATATATCAAATTATAAAAAATATATTAAATGAAGAAAAAAATTAAAGAGTTTTATTCACATTAATGCTTACGATCATAAATTCTTTCGTTATTTTTCCTCTGCTCCAATCTATTGTACACTGAACATGTATCAACTTTATTAACTCTCGAAACAATTAAATCTTGTTTCTTTTTCTCGCTTTTATATCATGAATCGAGCAAGAGACGCCTTTAAGATTGCCGTCTTGATATTATCCTCGAGCGAATTTTTTGATGGAGAAGTGCAACCACGTGATATCGGACGCGCGGTGAAGAAGTATAATTACCGAATTAAGCGATTCTCGATCGGCTGTATGCGTGAATTCCCTCGAGGGAGCGTCGATGTGGTGTTACGCCATGCATAGCACATGTAACACGCGCACGCGAGGGAGTGAGCCAGTATAGTAATGTGCGCTATGCACGTGCGAGCGCATTCTCGGCATCGAGCGAACGAGACCTCATGAACTCAACCTGATGCCCAGGTAGGTCGATTTCCGCCTGTCGCGGAAATCGGAGACAGCTCTCTCTTTCTCTCTTTCTCTCTCTCTTTCTCCCTGCGTGCGCCGAATAACGCGGCCGATCGCTGAAAATCGGTCCGCCGCGTGAAATGTGCACTTGAGAACCGCGCGCGGCATATGGCATTCGTTGCATCGGATGCAGCAACAGCAGCAACAGCAGCAGCAGCAGCAGCAACAGCAGCCGCCGCCACAGTCTGTCTCGGACAGTTGTCTAGCTTTTTCACATTCTTTTCCCGCGGACGTCATTTGGACGGAAGAGAGATTCGCCGCTCTCGCAAATGCCTGTTATGGGGAAAAAGAAAAGAAGAATCTGCTGCGTATTGTGTTGATAAAGCGCCGCGCGCCGGAGCGCAAATTCGAATGAGTCTCTCTTCCTAGGAGAGAGATTATCGGAAAGAGACCTAAAATTTAAAAGATCGAGATCCTCTTTCAGACCTTCGCGCAAAACGATATGAAATCATTGTCAGTTCGCTGTATACGCAGATGCGCGGGGGTCTGTCACACTCTGCCGACCACGCTAATTCGTCGGCAGATCGCGAGTCGGTGTCCGGCCTGCTGAACTTGGATATTGAAAAACGTAGCCGAGAAGCAACAGATGGCATCGACCTTGTCGCGGCGCGGATGCTGCATCTGGCCACGGCGCCTTTGTCAATGGCACGTGCTACACGTCCTATATATCGTGATCTGCACCGCCGAATGTCCCGCCGCCGACCATATTGAGCGGTCTGTCTCTCTCTCTCTCTCTCTCCCTCTCGGGTTAAGCCGGATAGGGAGGTCTCGGCTTTCCTGCCAGTGCGTGAAAAGATTTTTCCTGCATGAGGTATGAAGCCATCTGCGGTCCCATCAAAAAAATCTCAATTTCAGGTAGCGCACTACTGGAAATCATACCCGTGCCTTACTTAAATGCTTAAAAGAGTCGCTTTCATGCGCGACGTTTCTGAAACCACCAGCGGCCCTTGAGCGCCCGGTGTCGGCCGTGTCCATATAATTGATACCAGCAGATCGGAAGCGATTTTATTTTGGATAATAATTGCGAATGAACAAGACAGATGATCGACAACCGGAAATTGATGAAAATACTGTCAGCAAAAATATTTTAAACTAGAAAATTAGACAGATATAACTAGATAATTATTTATATATATTCGGATCATTTATACTATAGATTTCATCTGTAATAAACGTCATTCTCCACATACTTTGAGAAAAGATTGTATTGTCCGTATGTTCTATATAAATCAGTTTATCAGTTATGCTACTGACATTAAATACGAGTTTCTGCGTCTCGTGTTCGAAGTGCTTTATACTGGGGATGTTTTATATTTAGGTAAATGTAAATCCATGCCGTGATTGTAAATCGATATCCCGTGGCGTGTATAATGCGAAATCGATTTATCAGCCAATTCAATGAATCAAATACTCTCGCATTTCAATGATAATGGCACGTGCCTTATTATCCGCATTGATATGTAATACGTAATACAATCGCGATTGTCAATGAAATGAAATCTCAATTATATAAACGTTCGGTAATTGCGATATTGTGATTACTATTCCTAATAATTAATAATAATTAATGTGCATACATATATATATATATATATATATATATATACACGAGATTAGAATTGGCTTACATGCAGTTGATTGATAAAGACAATCGTAATATTCGGAGAGAACGTTTATAATTTTGGGCATGTGTCTGCAGGACTTTTGGCCTCGTTTTAACGAACCCGTTCGACGACCAGATGTGTTTCGGGAGACACTTCGCAATTAATGAACCGATAATTCTCAGCGCGCGACTGCTTTCGCGTCACACAAATCACAGTCGAGAAATCTGTGCGCGTACTTTCGCTTCGTCCCGAGAATCCTGGTCAAGGATCATCGCGTATCGCCGTATTTCGGTGTTCGCTCGATCATAAACAGGTGCGACGAGAAAGAGATGAAGGGAAAGAGCAAGCAAGACACCGGGAAAGACTCAAGGGATGTCGCGCGGGCAAAGAAGAATTTCGGATAACCGGCGTGATTGGTGCGTCGTGTGGGCAGCTGCTCGTAGCCCCCAATTAAAGTAAGTGTTGTGTCGTAACAGGTGTCGCGTGATTATATGAGAACGAGAGGCAGGACCTGGCCAATAAAATATCGCTCGCGATATCCTAGCCGATATATATAGGTACATATACATATAACCCTGCAAATGTGCTCGCATACGTCTTACGAACGCGTCAAGCGCGAGTCATCTCTATGTGATACGCGTGGATGCACCTGCGGATTTTTATAATAAATCAATAATTCGGCACGGAGAGAGATTGTACATGCGTCATATTACATGTTTGTAACGCGTCGCGCTGTCGACAAGCCATGACTTAACAATTTGTTTGGACACCTCGCTAAATTTCACTATTCACTCGGCCACTGGATGCTGGTCCGATGTTGAATTTCGACGTATACATTAAAATTGCATTTACTTAAAAGTCGAGATATCTAGGTATTCTAGGTAATAAAATAATATTTCAAGAAGAAGTAAAAATAAATAGCGAGTCGACAAAAAAATGTAATGTATGATAAAAGAAGAGAATAATATAGTAGATAAATTACCGCGAAAGTTACGTTCCTCAAGTAACGAGCGAAGGAATCACAGTTCTTCCACCCTCCTCGTGAAGGAAGCTATAAAATCTTATTGCTCGGGCATGTGCCTCGCACGGGGTATCGTGCGTACACGACGAGGGGAATAGCAGCAACAGCAGCAACAACTCGGTCGAGTCGCAGAAACGGAGGGAGACACGCATGCATGCGCGGAGAGTGGTAGCCTCACGTGGACGATATCTCGTCGTGCACACGTGCGTACGCACACACAACCATTTTCCACCTACCAACCTACAGACCTACCACCGGACCCTCTATCCGCGCGAGGCAGGGTACTATCCTAGCGCACGGTGGTAGCACGTGCTCAAATCCGAGAGCAGCTGCCTGCTCGCGAGGACAGACAGGAAGGATATTCGCTTTCGACTCCGTCCCTCCCTCCTTCGCCACTTCACTTCCTTCCTATCTCATTCTTCTCCAAGGGGATACTTCCCCTCCTCAATAGCGAAAAAAAGGAAATCGCTGGCACGTGGATATAGAGATGAAACTTTGCGATGAAATAATTGGAAAAGATCGGAGCAGTCTGTGAAGATTCTCTGCATAGTTCCAATAGTAGATCAGGGTGAATTAATAGAAATTGTCTATCTAGAATACAATTTTTCTCATATTTTTTTGCATTTAAAACGAATTCACCAAAATAATGAAAAATTGGAAAGAATGAAAAGAGATTGCTTATTATATAGGTATATATTTGGAGATTTGTTATAGAAATCTTTAAAAATATTTTAGCTAAAATTTTATTGTTTTAAACTAAGCGATTGGAACAATTTCTGTGAAAGAGTTTGTTTAGTCTAAGCCGATCGAATATCGGAATTTCCGATTGTTAAATATATTTATTTTTGTACACGCGAAGAAACGTGTTAGAAAACATTCTCAACATCTCAAAGTTGACCGCTTACGCTCCATTTGCATTCTATGTTTAGTTACGAGGTATTAGTTATGCGCGAGAGTTCTGTTCAAGGCCTCCCTACTCTTCTGCCACGCTGAGTATGCAGATTTGAATTACCGCGTTTCAAATAAAATGCAATCAATGCTTTACGGTCGCGGGTTAATTAGGGTATTAAGGAAATTCAGCTACTTTCTAGGATTACAGGCACATCCTGGCGGAACAAACTGCCTCTCTTTTTCTCATTTTCTCTAAAAATTACAGCGAGTAAGAACTAGCTCGCAAAATCTAACACTATTTAATATAACTAAATGTCGAATGCAATTTCGGAACCGATTTTCCATTTCATTAGACAAGATTAAACTTCGCGGGATAAATTCTAAATTTTACTTATACAATTAGAGCAGTCTAATTTTTTACGAAGCTGTGACGACTGCCGATTCGCGCAGCTTGCATAAAGGAAAAAAAGAATCCCTATAATTCTCGCCCTCGAGCTATTCGTAGCGCCAAAAGACTCTTATTACAAGCCTATAAACGCGGCACTTGTTCGCGAAAGAAGAAGAAGAAGAAGAAGAAGAAGAAGGAGAAGAGTCCCCGCGGTAGCCAGCCCATTACGCCAAAGAGCTCGTCCACTTTCGCGGAGCAAATAATGCTTGAAAAGGGCCATCGTCGTTCGCATTAGGAGCGTTAAAAATACTGCAGCAATAATATGAATCTTAAATTAATATTATAAGTGATAACATTCACGTATTAATTAATTTCATAATTTTCGATTCTCCTAAAAGTTCATTTAATTGATATTTATGCGTCTCTTTGAAATTGATATTGTATTTTAAGTAATTTTTATTTTATTTCAATGTATCTAAAAAAATAATGTTAAAGAGATCGAATTTTCTGTCATATTGTTTCGCCAAATTGCCTTTATAATTTCGACAGAAATATTACTTTTTTGTTTTGTCTCGAATATTTAATAGATTTTCATTATCACTAGTTCTTTCAAGTGTTCGAAAAGATTTAAAAAAGTCGCTCATAGCGTTCTCGTAACGAATTGCGACGGTGCCTCTCACGCGAGGTACAATTATGCCTACCGTAATTAATTGATCAAACGTAAACTCAGCCGCTTCTCGTTACGGTCACGAACCTGTTTCTATCCACTCATTGTCAGTCTAGCGCGATGGATTTGTCTCGGACATAAAGTAATTCAGACTAAACGAAGTTACTTAAGTAAGTTTTAAATAACAAGCTCGAAACGTCAAGTGTTCAATGGCTTAAATTATATTTATTATAATTAAATTATCAATAAACCCACACTGACAATTTGGCGAACGCTAAATTCACGGGGAGATGAAGGAACATAACTACATGTAGTAGTTTCGTATCCGAGCACATTTTCCTTACGCTTTCTCTCTGTAATACGAATCGCCGACATTTCGTATCCGCGTCAATTTCGCGATATTACACGAGGAGTTTAAGACGCACTGTATCGACGAGTGGCGTTGTACCACCAGTGAACAACGGTGCGAGCACTATATACTCTATATATAGCGAGGCGTGTACCTGCTCGGCACTCTCGAAAAGCTGCGAGGAAAAGCAAAGGAGGGTAGAGCGGAGGTGCGCAGCAGCTGGCCTCACCGCAACATCTGGCGGCATCCGATACGTATATTCGGCATCGCCACGCGCCACTTCCAATTCCCGTCGTCCTCTCTTGTGTTCTCTACCTCTCTCTTTCTCCGTCTGCTTCCTCGCTGTTTCCCGATTTCCCTCATCTCGTTACCAGCTTTTCCGCCGATTTTCCACTTCCTAACACGAGCTTTTTCCCTTCTAGGTATTCACGATGTGCGTGTAACGCGAGACGCGATCGCACGCGGATTACTCGTTGCAAAAAGACTTCTAACTTCGTTAGATTCATTATACCTGATTACCAATTTATAAGATGTAATTTATAACTTTCGAGAAAATTATAATCCTAACAAAGTTTTAACATACAACCTCTCTTTTGAAAAATAAGGAAAATACATCTAAAACAGAGATTAAAAATATATCAGTCTCCTCTAGCGATTGAAAAATCTGTTCATTGTAAACAAATTCGACGCGCGACATTGTGACGGTATACATATTTCCGAAATTAACTTCCGGCCTGTGTGTCATCTTATACAGCGAGGGGGGTTCGATTCACAATTCGATTCACGTGACGCTAATATACATCTATACGTGCCTTTTTTGTGGAACTTTCTAAAGACTGTCAAAAATATAGCCCACGGGACCGGAAGTGAATTCGCGGAGCACAGGTTGGGAGACACTGCTTCACTGCACGAATGCGTGCTCGATCGACGGCGCAATCCTCTTTGCTTTCAAAGGCGGGGACCGCCGTCTCGAGGCTGACGACAAAAGTGCAACGAAGTCGGGTGATGTATCTAATTTTAGCTTTGCGTTCGACGCTCGTTGCACATTCTTCATAAATTATTCATAAAACAAGTAGCCATCGGTATACATTGTTACGACCCGAGAACGGTGTATGAATGAATTCCCTGCAGTCATCTAAAAGAGGACTTATTAGAGATTGCGGTGAAAATTTAGATAGAATTTAGAGAGAGTGAAGCCAAGAAAAAGACGACACTCTATCACGTAAATCTACATTTTTGAATCACATTTCATCTGAAAGTATAACATCAAACTCTTGGAAGTGTTCTCGGCAATCGTACTTTAAAGCGATAAAAGCAATTCCAAATAGCGTCCTTTAGTAGACATTCCGAATGAATAATGTAGAGTTTGAGTGAACGTCTCTTACGATCGTCTGTGTGAAGAAAAAAAATAATTGTCTGAAAAAATCTATCTCCAAATATTATCGCGTAAAAACTTAAAAGGGCTCATATGTCATAATCTAATCGTATAAATTGTGTAACGATATGCAGTCATATCGAAATGATTTGAATCAAGTATTTACATTAGATATAGACAAGCATAAGCGCTAGTCGAGAAGAGGCCTTAGAGTTGTTTATCAGTGTACACACCCTTACGTGCATATCGTATCTGATGCCCGTCAAGGGGATGGTTTATCGCGTATGTGGATACATATTTAAGATTATATGTCCGCCGAGGTAAGATTGCGCTTTTTACACGCACGGGCGTGTAACGGAGTAGGGGCGAGGCTTTAATTTGTAAGGGCGACGCACGTTCGGCGTTGAATCGCTAATTTCCGTAACGAAATTTACTTCGGTATTCGCGGAACGATCGGCTTCGAGTAACTCGCATGCTCAGGAAGCAGGAAGGAGAGATGGAGGAAACGGCGATAAAATCGTCCGAGTCGTTGCCCGAAAACGGTCAAGTGGGGAAACACGAAAGGACTTCGGCGCGCATCGTCGGAGGATCGTGCACGGGAAGCAAGGTGGAGGCAGTCATTAAACGAGGCCATTAACTCGATTGCCTTATGTCGTTGCGCGTGAATTAATTTAATCTCTTGAATTGAAATTCCGAAGGGTTCCTCACAATGATCGATACGCCGATATCGTCGGTGTCATTGAACGAAGAGTATCGAAGGATCGTCAGCGCGAACAGATACGATAAGACAATAACGATTGACGGAACAATTAATTTATTGGCGTATTGATCGAACAGTGTTCGACTGCGAAAAGAAGACAAAGACATACCGCGAATAAAATATTACTTTCAAATCCGTTTCAAAAACTTTCACTAGAATTGATATCGAGACTCACGGAACGTTTGGTACAGTAGGACACCATTATTGATTGACAATAAATATTGATTGTCTGATATCGCGTTGATAACGAGGCGGGTTATCGAACTGGCACGACTGGAGGAATGAGTTTCCACCGCGGAGAGACTGTTATTCTCGAATCGCGCGGTACGTGTTTTAGATCACAATACGGGGGGGGTGCGCACATTCCCATGACAGGAAGACTGAAATTAGGTTCCCCGTCGAGTGCACGGACCGAAAGATAATTCTCTTCCGAGCCACGAAGAGCTTGACAGCGGAGAAATTATTCTTTCGTACGATTCCCTCCCCGCGCACTGCGTCCCTTTCTACCTCGCCCGACGAACTAAGTAAGAAATAGAGAAAGTTTGTCCTTCTGAAATCCGACACGTCGTATTTTAAACTCTTATCCAACGCAACCACGAAAGTTTCGGGAAAAAACGATTTATTACAGTAGCAATGAGATCGCGATATTTTGGGATGTTCTAAAATCTAAATCGATTTTTTCGAAATTATCTACGATCTACTATCACATTATTAAATGATACTACAATAGAAATCTGTTGCTGAAAAGTTCATATAAAATATTATATTATAATTTTGTAATTTGATTGAATATTCAAAATGTTTTGTAAAACGATTGAGTAACAAATATCCGAAAAGATATATAATAATGAAATTTATTCATTATTTAATTTTACATAAACTTTGTGTAATTCAATTTTTAATTGCCTTTAAAAGTATTACAAAATATCTTCTAAATTAAAGAATTTATAAGGAAATCCTCAAAAATAATGAAACATACAAATTTCATCTCTTTGGTCGAGAAATCAGTAGAAATTTCTTTCGGCTATAATATCGGGCTACCGAGGAAGTTGAATTTTTCATTTATATCATCCGGATGTACGGTTGAGACCACCTTCGTGGCATTCCCCTTCGTTCTATATTCATGCCCGCGGTAAGGTAACAAGTTAACATTAAGGAGAAACTATCACGACCAAAGAACAAGCACGCGTTGATAGGTCGAAATATCAACGTCAAACGTGGTTTACGATGTTTACGGTTTTATTCTACTACGATTCCATAACGAGTAACGAGTCATAAACAGCCAATCAAGAAGCCAAACTGCAGTTTTTCCCAACTCGAATTGCTGATTTTTATTTCAACGCTTCGATTATTACCGAGGATTTTTCTCGTACAATTTATAGTGAGCAAAATTTATGTGTTATATATCGCGAGTAAGTTTGTAGATTGATAAAGACACTCTGATTTCCGGAGAAAAGATGAGAAATATAATTAATTGCATGTTTTTTTATGTATCTGCTTATCAATCTTTTTAATTCAATATTTTTAATTCAATTATTGCAATCTATTAAAATTTAGTATTAAATGTTTTGATAATTAAATTTATCAACTTTAAAAATATAAATTTTGAATTTAAATTCAATTCGCAAAACAAAGTTTTATTTAATCAATTTCGATCTTTTTTGCAATTGTATAATTCTCGTCTTTTCTTACTGTAATGGGAATCACTTTATTAAACGTTGCTATAATTAAAGCTCGAATTAAGATGCGAGAAAGCTAAAGCTCGAGTCTGATAGCAGGAATATTCTGTTTGATTAAGCCCCGATCCTTCAAACTTGTAGGATTATGAATGAAACGCGGTACTATATCCCGACTAATCTAGCGATGTCCTTGAGCCTCGACGATACCTCCAGGCAGGCAGTAGCGGGCGGGCTGGCAGCGAAACTGGGAGCGAGACGGTGTAGATACGCGTAAGGAAGCGTAACGCCTACGTAGAGCCGAGCCTCTGACTCGCGACTTCCGGTCAAGCAGCAGGAAGCACGCTCGGTGCCTCGCCGCCACCGACGCCCGACTTGCCTGACGTCCCCGTCCTTAGACCTATACCTCAGCGAGAAACTGCAAGCGGCGTTCCGAGTTCTCGAGAAATGTTCTTACATTTGTACTAAGTTTACCGGAGATTATAAGTTTGGTGTGAGAACGAAATAAGTCTAACTACCAAGGTCCATTTTAGATACGAATCCGTATTCACGTTCATCAAATTAATTACCAAGATATCTAATGTTGAATATTTTAATATTGCACTGGATAATTGTGTATATAATTACGAAATTCTTTATCTCTCTTTTTCTGGACACAAGATTTTGTTTATAGACATATTAATGTTAAACGTATTAATGTTACCATTTTTCGAAATGTGCGTTTTATGCTTAATTTCGAAAACTAGTTCGTTGCTGGTGCAATAATACTGTCTATCCTTGATAGAATGGATAAGAATAAATGATTGGAATGATTTTAAGAAGAATTCATACGTAAGAGGAATTATGTAGAATTTTTATTTTAAGATCTCTTGACAATTTAAAAATCGATTTTTTTTTTTAAGAAATCGATTTTTAAATAGTCAAGGAATCTTAAAATCAAAATCCTAAAGATATGCTCTTACGTATATAAACTCTTCTTCTTAAAATCATTCCGACCATTCATTTTTTCCGTTCTATCAAAGATAGACAGTATTATTGCACCAGCAACGGACTAGTTTTCGAAATTAAGAATAAAGCGCATATTTCGAGAAATAGTGACATAGCATTAATATATCTATAAACAAAATCTTGTATAAAGAAAAAAGAGAGATAACGAAAGAAAATTGCTAACGAGCGTTTTTTTTTTCAAGAAATTTCTAAACGTGTCTCACGATTGCGAACAGAGTCCCAACGTCTTAACGATGCCGTTAATTGACCCACACGCAGTCTTCTTACGCGTAAAATTCGCGCATACTGCGCGATCGCAAGAGCGCGCTCGTGGCTTAACGATGTCGTTAATTGTCTCGTGGCAAGAGTAAGCTATGCTTTTTCTCGTAAGTGCGAACGCGCTCAACCTGTTTCGTACGTATAGGAACGAAACGCCTAACTGTACACATCGGAATCCGTAAAATCCTAATTTGCCAACGGCAAATGCCAGATGTCTCGGGTACCCTTTCTTCTACAAGTTTTACAAACTGCAAAGCTAAAATTATCGCAAACTGGACCTTTGGGCTATGGATGGATAACGAAACACTAATCATCATTCCTTATAATGTACGTATAATATCGCTTACGGATTACTCCTAAATTTTTCGCTAATTTAAAACAACTCGTGGAGAACAAAATATATTATATTATATGTCGCATAAAATCAAACACGTTAATATGCATATTTAAAAATCGTGGATATTTTTAATAGACTTGGATGTGCAGAAGCTCACACACCGAGTGCATCGTGGGCCATATTCGCGGGGTTGAAAGTGCGGAAAGGAATATATCCGGGGCCTGTTTCGTGTTTCGCTTCGCTAATTTCGTGCGTTCGCACGCCGAAATAAAAGCTTTAATTTCGTGGCAACCTGCCGCCGCGCCTAATTGGCATAGACGATGACGCTGGCGAACGTTCGTTCGCTCGCTCGCACGGCCGACTGCTTGCCGATGCGATCGAAGGAAGAGAGAGAGCCAGGAATACGGCGCACCATATTAATTCATAATTACGTAATTATCCTTCTAATTACAATACCGTGCGTGTGTCAAATTATCCCACCGTCGAACGTCTCGGACGAAAGGCGAGACGCGCGCTCTCAAGGACGTCATAATTTCGAGGGTCGGATTTACGTACGCCGCGGGACGATAATTGATCAGGAATTTTCGAAAGAGATGAACGCAGAAGATTAGCTTCATCTTCATGGCGAAAAGTTCGAAAAAGTTTCGTGATAATCAACAATCTATTCATGTGATACGTATATTATCATATATCTGACATTGACACACGTTTCGGGGCATACAGACTATCTTAAAATCACAAAAATTTACGAGATAGAATCGCACCACCAAAATAATTAGCACTAATTGACCAATTTGACGAAAGGAGGAATGGGATCGTCGAAGGGATGGCTACTATTTCGTTAGCTGCGATTTACCTGTTGATTTTCGTACAGATCTATTGTTCTATTCATCGAATATTGATAAATTAATCTCGACAATTTAATCTGAAATTGATAATTGAATCTCTTACTCGCAATTACTATTTCTTCTTAGGTCAAGTAAGTATGATATTTAAAATTAGGAATGACACGTAAGAAAAATCAATTTGCGCGATAAAGGAGATCTGGTCATGTATCAATTACCGATTCTGTGTAAACACCCCAGGACGAAAAATACTAATCGGAAATGCAGTGCGGCTGATAATGACCTTGAAGGAACTCGTTTCGTGACTCGCACCTGCAACTGTCAAGTTCAAGTCACGATTTGTCTCCCGATCGCGTATCGATCTCATTGCCGCAAGAGAGTTAATTAGCCGCACAGATGTGCCGTAGTAGTTTGAAAGGACATACAGCGCCCCGATATGATGACCATATATTATTATGGGCATCAAATCATCCGATCTTGCTTGGGAGCAACAAATAGTGAATGTATCAATGAAAGTTATTTCGTGAAAATCTATGTTGAAATATTTTCGTGCGGATTTACCCTTTATCGCGATCGCGATTGTACGCGCGAAGACGACCGTCGAGCGAGATGGCCAGATTAATTAGGCCGGGATTGTCGAGCGCGCGCGAGCGATTAATCGCGGACTCGGAACAGCGGCGCGCCTCGCGTGTACGCCTTTCGTTCGCGGCGTACAAAAGGACGAGAGGAAGAGAGATGCACTCGAGATCGCGCCCGGATAAAAGACGCGCTCGTGTACACCTGAGAGTAGCAGGTGCAACGCAAGGTCTCGGTCCTCGGACGGACTCCTGCTCTTCTCTCGCGTGACAGCGCGCGCGACGCAAAGCGATCGGTCGACGTTCAGCCAGAGTACAATCGTAGATACATATTGACCGAATGTGGAAATGACTGATATAGATAAGTTTTCAAAATTATTAAAAAATATTCCTTATGGGAAACATAGAAACGATATTGATAAATTCAACGTAATTGTGTAAAGGTGCGTTATTACGAGTATCAATCAATTAATATTAAATTAGTATCAATGCGCTTGGAACATGAATCATTTCTAGAAACAAATAATTTCTTTTTCTTTAAAAGGAAAAAAAGACTGAAATTTCAGTATTTAATTTAGTGATATCATATTGCGTGAATATAAATATTTATATCTTTTGTGTTCAATAAAATTTATATACATGTATATACCGAATTGTATATGTAGATTCGTATAAGTGTTGCAACACGATGACGTTCAGTTTCTATGTTTAGCTCACTTTATATTTATAGCCACTAAAGCAAAGAAAGGAAGCTGATCGTCATGATAACTTGATTTCGCTCCTGCACTCAGTCTAAACTGCAACCCCTATCGCGTGCTCTCTTCTACATTTCAGTTCTTTTTCTCTCTTACTGTACTTACCTGATATTTTTTGGATGCCATTGATGGTCCGTCTTTATCCATAACAGCGACCTTGACGAGAGCCTGCGACCTACGATGTCGACTACGTATGCGGGCTGCAATTGTGTCGGCGCACGTATGTCCACTTTCCGTTGAAGCAGGTTGTAGTACAACTCTTTGTTGCTTGTTATTGTTGATGTTGTTATTATTGACTGGAAATCGGAACGCGCGTGCTTCGATGTGAGTTGAATTACAATCATCCATTTATATTGTAAAACAAATGTAAAATGTTAATCACTTCCGTGCTTAATTATAATGGAGCATATTAAAATAAAAATTCGAGATAAATCAAATTATCGTGGCACATCTTGAAGCTGCGATAATATCTGTTTGCACAATTAAATTAATTAAATCAATTCAAAATGAGTTAATATATACAGCCACCACGCGTCGTGTATTTCTCAACCACGGTTTTTGGATGAACTTAACGGCAATAGTTGGAAACCAACGAACTCCTAACCGACTTATACTGACAGGAAAGGGATATTCGCTAATTAATTCCAAAAATGCGCTACGCATGGGATTCTCGCCGTTCGCGCGATCAGATAAAAGGAATCACGAGGCACGAAGATTCCTCGCGCTCGGCTTGATCCCAATCACGCAGCTGATGACGCGGCTCCACCGACAGCTGCATACTCGCACCCATTAACCGGCACTTCCAGCTTTCGGATACCGCTTCGTTGATCAGTCATTATCGTACAGAATCCTCGCGTCCTGCTCCTACCGCACCCGACCGATAGTCGTTTGCATGTTTCTTGAGAATCGAAAGTAGCAGAAACGAGGACGGGTATAGGGGTACAAAATTATATCAAATTTTTGTTAGGAAGAAATTGATTGAAGTCAGCTAAAATAGTTGTCGGTGAAAGGATGCGAGAAAGTAGGAGGTACGTTTTGTGTATATAAAAATTCGCATTGAAATTGCAAGACATTCGTGAAGATGGAATTTTTGACCGTTTATTGCTAATATAAATACTATTCTTTTACAAATTGAATTGGCCTAAACGACGTCTCGTAATATGCATAAAAAATATCGGCTAACCGAGTCTAGTGACGGAATAATGCTATCGTTAATGAACAATGTACAAAGACGCCGAGAGAGCGATCGATGGAGAGGACGAAGGAGGCGATATCTAAGATACGACCCCTTTTTCGTCGACGTATTCGCCGGAGATCTGATCTGTCGATGATCGTCGTCAGAATTCGGCGCCGACGTGCGCGCGACGACACGTCGTGTCGATTACCTAATTGTATACTTAGAGTTAAAAAACGAGAGCTACACTTGTACCACATACGTAGAATCGGATCGACAGATTAATAACAGAGACCGACCCCTTTCACTCCCGCGGCGGAGTAAGTATCCCACAAGAACTTCATCCCTGCGCGTTCAATCGAAGAGCACGATCCAAATTGCTGTGAAACCGAGGAGACGAATCCGACCGGAAGGATTCGAAGGCAAGCGTCGAATTAAGTACCTAACTGACGTCGACGATTGTATTTTCTAACGTACGACGACGAGTTCCGCCGTATTTCTTACGCCGTAACTAAAATAAATATAATTGTGCAATATAATCATAACACCGTAACTGTACCTAGATATTGTCAATCGCTCTGCCTCCTTTCGTATATAGTTATAATTTAGGATGAGAGAAGGGGGGGAGGGTGGGACGAGAAATCTAACGCTTATCGGAATTGCACGCTCGAGTCACGCGTACAGAAACATCACTGGCAGAAAAGTCAAATGCTTATTGTATCTCACGAGATACAATAAATATATATACGATATTTTATCGTATCAAATCTGAATTTCGAAAAATAAATCGCGTGACTTTTTTCACTCCATTAATCCACTGATTATCGCGGATGATCCAGCTGTAGAAATTTCGGCACCTAGTGAAAAGAAAATACACAAAAATATCTCGAGAACACCTTACCGGTATCGCAAGAGTGCAGTGCATTGTTTAACCAGGCCGAACTTGAAATCAAATCACTGTTCCTCTTCCGCGAAACTACGATGATCCTGTACGTGGCTGTTGCTGCGTGTAAAATCCGAAAGGTCGCGATTCCGCCAATGACATTGAGGACGACGATGACGACGATGACGAAGATAATAATGGTGTCGAATTCGCAGGTGCGACTGAGGACGATGACGATGACGGTTTACCGGTCATCGATATGCCGGCACGCTTCTGCGATGAAGATGCTTTTTGCTGACCGACCCCCGCGGTCGTCTGATGGGATCTGATAGGTACTGGCAGCGGCCGCTGAATTTTCTTGCCATGATGGTGACCGGGGGTGCGATAGCCCTGATGTCCAGGCCCAGTCGGCCGTAATCGTGGTCTACCAGGACCACGACGAATCCCAGCATTACCGCTGCGTCCTGACGTAGGTATCAAAGTGCCCACCGGTCCCAGTGGACCCACCGTGCTGGGACCGTCCCCGTCCGCAGGATCAGAAGTCGCAGGCGTCCCTAGGACATAAAAAGTACGCCCCTTTCAGGAGATTCCGCTGGAAACGTCGCCGCTGCGGCAACAGCTCCTCGCTTCGATGTAACTTAATAAAATACTCTAACCATAAAATATGACGATAAAATACGTGTGTCTACGTGCGAGTGCGATTTTACTAAAGATTCTTTTAAATTCAGTCAAAATTCAATTTATTAATTTAAATTTACTGAAATTATTAATATCACTCATGGCTTGTACGAGATGCGTAATTAAAAATTTATTGGGATAACTCGAAAGGCTGTTATTGCAATAATTAGACGTCATGATGGATGTAATTGTTTCGTTTACAGCGAGGCAAATGCACGGACACCACGATACTGAGTTTAATGTTGAGTGGTTCGACTAGTTAACTGTTAATCGGTTATTCACCGATTATTTTTGGTGATGTGGCCAATGAGAGGCCACACGCTCGAAACTCGCGGACTACCTACGAGGTGTTAACCAGTTAGCAGACGAGCGAAACGCCCAAATTATCACTCGTGAGTTAAATACCATGGGAAAAAAATATCAATTATATACGCTTGTACAACATCTTGCACAATTAACAAATACTCCCGCGAGGAAGCAGATCGAGAAGAAAATTCCCACGAGAAATGAAGGGTATACTTCTCAGAAACTACAAAATAGGTATATCCAACACTCGAGTTCCTACGATTTTTAAATAAGCATGCGGGAGTACGATGCTCAAATACGCATTATTTGAGCATCGTGAGAGAATGTCATTGTTACGTTCTTCGACGCGGAGCGTTAAAATGCCACGTAACAAACGCTTGGAAAGCGTCTCACGAAAGATCTCGTCCCGTGCTTTTCACGAGTCGATCGAATTCTCGAGAAGAAGCGATTCGAGGAAATTTTTTCGAGGGGAAAACGCGATGCGCACGAAAATCACAGTATGCCCCTCCTCTCGAACGTGGATATCTCGTATTTTGCCCCTTTCGTCTTTATCCCGGCCGCCTCGTCGGCATTCCGCGGCACGTACCCGATAGCTAGAGGAGCCGTTCTTCTTCAACCACTACGGTCTAAGAGGATACTTAACGAAATGGACGAGGGGTAGAAAACGCGAAAATGCGCGTCTGTCCCCACAAAGCCGCCGACTCTCGCACTCGCAAGCGAATGCGATAATGCGCCCTGAAAATTCCACGCGTGAATCGGACTGACTGAGAAGAGGAGAAAACTCAAAGATGCTCCGCGAAAATCTGAAATGACGATCATTGAATGTCGGCGTATAAACAAGTCTAGATAAATAAGTCCGACTCGCGCGTCAAACATTATTATAGAAATAACACGTGTGTGCAACGTTACGTTGTATTCTGTAGAATCACAAACAAAAGTTACTGGTTGAAATATTATTCTTTATAATTATTAAGCTATGAGAGAAACCACATTCCTCGATAAAGAGTGTCTGACTGGCAAATCGCGACGTTGCGTGAACAGTTCCGATGAAAATGGAAATTCGATTGGCATCTTTGCATTAAACAGACTCATAAAATTAGTACATGTCTGTACGTAATGAAACTCGTTATCTAATGTCCAAGTGGTTCAATAGGAATTTTCGTGAATTAATTTACGACTTGCGTTACGACTGAATTAAATTATAAACTGTGTTACAATTTTATAGTTATACAAACGCATGAGAGCCTGCTAGACGCAAAAATAAAGCTTTCGAGATAGTGAGAATGGGAGATATGAAATGTCGACGTTACCGTATAATGGGTCACTTTTATCTTTGCCTCGTCCTATTCTGTGTCACATTATCCTCCCATTATTTTACTCGTGCAAGAAAACCACCTCCATCATACATTTTATCTCCTATTCATATGTCTGAAAAATTGTAGAAGAATTAAGCTTCGAGATTAAAAATCAGAATAATTATTTAATAAGATTACAAGATCTCCTAAAACTATTTTCCGCCCATTAAATTCAGTTAAGTAAAACCATTAATGTGCACCCTATGTGAATCCTATTTTATAATATCTAGAATACAATGTTAAAATTATGCAAATTAAAAACTACTGATTCATCTGATATCTAGCTTTGTTTCACACGTTTATTTTTCGCAAGCAAAGATCTTTCAAATTTTATTTAAAAATCTATAAATTATTTACGCAAATATAACTGAACATTTAAAATAAGTATTTATAGCTTTTCAATTAAAATTTTCAGACTATCAATATTAATAATTGAAACTGTTGTCTAACTGTAAACAAAACGGGAAAAATATATTCAAAAATGCTTTCCGCGTGGCGATATGAAAACATGATATCCGAGAAGATGCGGAACCGACGGACGAGATGACACAGTAAGGTACGGTACGGCACGGCACGAATCGACAATATTCAACCTTAGGGTTCGTATAATTCTCCCTATCCTATAGGTTGTCCCTTTTTTTATTGGACTTCGCGAAACGACGAGGGAAATTAGATGTCGGGATTATGCAACTGATTGTGAAATGTATTATAGTTGCATTTTAAATTCATAATAGATATTGACATAATGTTGACATATTGAATGATAATCGATCAAAAAGCTAAAAATTCTTAATAAATATCATCTACAATTTATATGCTTCAATGTATAAGTAAATTAGTATAGACACACATAGGTTTATACTAATTTCATCGTATTAAGAGAGAATGCTCGAAGGAATGTTGAATTGTGGTAAGCACTAAATTAATCTGACTTTAATCTTAATTTGCGTTTATGCGAAACGTAGATTTTAACCGTGCAATGTTATCTCGACAAAATTTAGAGCTCTCGATAATATATGTATCTCTCGAAAGGGCGATTCAATTGATATCAATTTAATTATATTTCACTTTTCTGGTCCTTACTGCCATTAATCCATCAGTCATCGATTTATCGGTTAAAATAAGCGGGATACAGCTTATAATCAACGGGAATAACGCTGGACGCATGCCGGTGAGAGCTTGGAACATTGACAGCTGGATCAAGCGCGCGCTGCATCTCGATAAGGAGATAACTAATGGAGAAAAAGGACGAAGCAGGAACAGAAAGGACACGTAAAAAAGGCGCTGACGAAGAAGAGGAAGAAGAAAAGAATAACGATGATAAAGACGAAAAAACGAAGAAAAATGGGAGAGAGAGAAGAGAGAGAACGAGTACGCGAGTTCCAAAAACCTAAGAAGAGCATCGATCGCAGCTGTCGCCTTCGCTCTGCACCTGCTATTGTCCGCCTCGTCTTCCAGTCGACGACAAGTGAGAGAGACCGACCCCTTTCCTTTCGTACGTACTCGTAGCACGAGACGGAATGTGTTAACACTTGCGCGCGGGCACGCACGCACTCACGCGTACGTGTTGTTCACTGCGTATCCACGGTCCACGTGGCGTTGCGTGAGGTCGTCTTATCGGACATACGCACTGTATCCCTCTCTCTCCCTCTCTCTCTCCTTCTCTCTGTCTTTTTCTAATTAACGCGAGAGCGACGAGCACGTAATCAACGTTCGTTCCACATTTTTACAATCTCGACTTCACTCGATGTGAGAGAATTAATCGTTTCATTAAAAGCATATTTGAGGAAAATCCTAATGCTTGCGACACAATGACAATTTGAATAACGAAGATTTTGTGTAAGACAAGATAAATGTATATCAAATAATATAAAAAACAGAGTATTATATATATAAATTACCGTTTTTATAACCAATGTTATAACAATAATATTGTTATTAATAATATGTAAAGAAGTTTTAAATGCTTCATCTTATTAATAACTGGAATATTATATCGTATGAGCTATTCAAAATCGTTATATATTTCCAATGACTGGCAGATTTCTAGAACACCCTTGTCACACAATGCACTTGCGTCGCGCAACAAATGTTTCAGCTAAGCTTTCCCCACAGGACTTAAGCCCTGAATTTCGTCGTTTACAAAACGAGTCGCAGAATGAGTCACGAGAAAAACGGGGAGAGGCAAATGTGTCTCTAAGGGTGCCCCGTGGAGGAGCGCCAACTGTTACCCCCTCGACACTCGTGGGTGCACATGTGCTCGCGAGGGAATTTCGGCACCGGCCGACGATGGGGTCGTGATGGACCCACGGGCATTCTTCTCGCGAACCACAAAGTCCCCTGAGAACCCGGGCAAGTGCTTGGGCAAAAGATAGCATCGAGAACGTAAAAGAGGAGCGGGAGTGAGGAGACCACCGAAAAAGCCAGTTGGGATAACGATATATCGATTGACGGGGTCGCGTTCGTGAAAGAAGTCATTTTTCTCGCGAGCAAGCTTTCGTTTCGCAGCGTCCTTTTGTTTTTATCCATCATCATTAAAATATTAATTAATTATGAATATTTTCCTTTTTGCGCATTACAAACACTTCCGTCTGTTATATAATTGACCTCGATAAAACTATAAACAAGGGCGGTTGCGATAACTGCATAGATATTATGCATGTATGTTATAGCAGTCGATAGGATTATAATCAAGAATTACGTAACGTTGTTTGTTAAATATTTACAAATCACACAACTGTTGCGCTCGCGTAGCTAATTGAAATACGAATATTAATAAACATCAGAATTATTATTATTATAACAAATGATAAATCATTGTAAATCATTATAACCATTAAAAATGTAATTGAATGAATTATTGCGTTGAAATTAATTTTTAATTGTTTTGGTAAAATAACAGTTTCTATTATTTACGCAATATTTTTTGATATCTATTTGTAAATTTGATCGATAAATATAATAAAAACATAGTGCAAATTACAAAAAAACCAAATACTTACAGTGTCGCAACACCTCATTCGAGCATCCACCTCCGTCAATCGGTGACATCGCTGTGGACGACGGTTCACTGGCCACGTTCGAAATCTTCGATGACGGATTCGTTAAAAGCAATCCTCTTCCTTTACCGCCAATTGGCCCACCTCTACGAGAACCTCGCGGTCGACCGCGTTTGCTTGCACCACGTACGGATTGTCGCATTCGCGCGTTTGCACTCATGCCGAAGGTGAAATGATGTCCGAGTCGGGCGATCTTAGATGGAGATTCTCCGAACTGGAGACTGCCTCGGGGCTGTCCATGGGGATCGCCACCGGAAACCGCCACCGGACCGTCCACATCGACTACAAGTCCCTCGTTGCTCGTTTCATCCTGCAAGAAAAAAATCAAAGTATCAAGGTATCAGTATCATCAAAGATCATGTAACGTTATCACATATAAATGGTAACACGAAGTAAGAAAATGCAGGAAAGCTTTTAAAATGTATTTATCACACACGAAATACTTTCTTAAATTAATTTTGTTTTTAAAACATTTTACTTGAAACTAACAAATCAATAAATCCAATTATTATAGACATAAAATATAAACTATATAAAAATGTGTTGATAAAAATAGAAAATTTCTAAGTATAATCTTGTTCGAAATAGAAACTACGTACTTCTGACTTAGCCGGGCTGGTCGGTGTACTGTAATTATCTATATTTTCTAGCTGTTGTTGATGGTGATTGTTCTGGTGCTGTGACTGAATCGGATTGGTAGCCGGTTTAGGCTCATTAAGATTAACGTAAACGGTATCGTTGTTCTTGTCGCCATTAGCATCTGCCTGACATGGCTTCTTCGCATCGTTCTGAAAAATAGCGGTTGCAATGAAAAATATAATCGAGATGAATGGAAAATACCCGAATTAGTTTTAATTTTGATCAAGCGTAAAATGTGTAATTGATGAAATTTAATCCGATTCGCGTTGCATATTTTATAATTCCCAAATTTATTTAAATATTTAGAATTATTTCTAAATGACTAACGGAATTAATTTAATTGTTGAATAAAATAATCGGAGGTACCAGTGAATTCGGCTGTAAACCGATAATATAAGTATTAGGGAAATGAGAAATAAAAGTGATAAAAAGTAGAAGTGGAAAAAGGTGGTAGTTAGAGAAAATGATGAAAAAAGGTTAAAAAGAATCTTTGCGACACGACGCGATAGCGGTGTATAAGGGCGCCGGGCTCACCTTGACCGGAAGCGCGGTTAACTTCCTCTTCCGGTCCCTCTCCTTGTGCTGTAGGTTCGACTCGAGGCGAGCCTCCTCCGCTCGCTGCTGCTTTCTCTCCTCGCTTCGTTGGCTGTCTGAAATATACGAACGTACGGGCTTGTACTATACGCGGAGGACGCGGCGGCGTTCGTTACTCCGTTTCTTATTATTATTCCTTATTAGGCCATTAGCATAAGCTAACGAGCATAATGCAATCGCGGCCACCTCGACCGCCCCCCCC
>NW_012026802.1:789691-814960 GCF_000956235.1 Wasmannia auropunctata
CTCCCGTCTTGTTCCTCGGCTCATTTTCAACGCGCGTTGTGCATACACGCGCGTCCTGCCGTGCGGATACGAATAGAACGGTCGACAGTAACGACGAATAAAAACTCAACTAACGGCTTTTCAACACGTATCATATTTTTAAGATACAGATCTTAATTCCTCACGAATTTTAATTTCAATAACGAATTTAATGAAAGAATACGCATCAATGTAGCGCCATGTGTGTTTTTGATTAATTTTCTGTATGAATTGTATATTAATATTATAAAATCACCAGATAAAAATAACATAAAGTAATAATATTGCTAAGTTACTTACATTTCGCCTCAATTTCCTCATCATCCAATAGCAACGACACGACTTCTTTAGGTTTTAAAGTATCGGGCTTGAAATTTCCACCGCTTATGACCATACGTTGAATCTGTAATGAAAACAATCTCTCTCTGCACTTATGTCACTTATTGAACTTTAGCATCTGAACGCAGTGATTTGTAAAACGGACCTCGCTCTTTTCGCGCGCTCTCTGCAAAATTCGTTCTTCGATAGTTCCTTTACATATTAATCGGTAGACCGTGACTTGCTTGGTCTGTCCCAGTCTGTGGGCGCGATCCATAGCTTGTTGGTCTACAGTAGGGTTCCAATCACTATCATAAAATATCACCTGCAAATAGGCACCGTTAATTGCAGTTGCAGCGTCCATAAAAATACCGTAATACGTAACTGTTGATGCATGAAATAGAACGAATTATTTTTTTCCGCACGAAATAAATTTATGCACTTCTTTCTTATACATATGCAACGCCATTATAAATTATTTTAAATGCTGCAATGCGCAATTAAACCGTAACATAATCAATATAAAATTAAAAATAAGTTACAAATAATTTAAAAAATTTCTTGCATAAAATATATAATCGCTTAATAACACATACACGCTCTAATTTCATGAGTTTATCATCTTCGAGATAAATTTATAAAGACAGCCTATAACGCGTGCAATCGTGCAGTCACAACTTGTGCAATTCGTTGCAATATTGGAAGCATGTAGCATGTCGCGAAACGAATAACAGATTTGTTAAATCGATGATAGAAGATTGGACGTTATAGACAATCTCGTGAATATCTTTATGCACGGAAGAAGAGCGGTATTCTGTAATGTAGATATTTTTCATATGCCTCCTTCTTGTATTGCAAGATATAAAGAATACATTTCATCGTGTATAGCAGGCATAAAATTTATAACTGTAAAATTTGTAATTGTAAAATTCGTAGTAAGAATATGAACTGCATATATTAATTATGACAGAGATTTGACTCATAAATTTATGTTCTTATGTAATCAAAGACAATAGAAACTAAAATTCGAGGTGACGTGAGTAAATAAGTATATAAACTGAGGATAGAATTACCGTGTCTGCCGCAGTGAGATTGATTCCCAGGCCGCCAGCCCTAGTGCTAAGCAGAAAGACGAATATGTCCGCCCTGAAACACGAAACAATCCCATAGATTCAACGAAGCCGAAGAATGAAGACATTGGCCGTTTGTATGTAAATTAATTCGAGATCCCGGCGTTTTTGAAGGATTTCCAGGATAAAATCCTCCTCAACGTGAGCATACGAGATTTCAACGATTTCAATTGTATTTTTTCATGTACTTTTTCCCTTCCCTTATCCCTTTTTATTTATTTTCAAATGTATAAAATTAAAATATGTATACAATTAAGCGCTATTATTGAATAAGAAATTAATGTAAACTACACGAAAAAAAGAGGTAGTCTAACATTTTGTTTGTTGCTAATAACGACATAAAAATATAATTGTTCGAAGATTCAAAGGAATAGAAATTATAATAACCAGTGTGCTGCTTAAATAGCCCAATAGTTAGAGCTTCTGTTTTGTGGTTGTCGCGCGTTCGAAAACTTGCAGCTGTCTGCAAGATGGGGACGATTCGACAATTAATTCGCGTGTTAGTTATGCGCGGCTGAACCAGGACATGTGATGCGCTTTAAGTAACTGAATACTGTTATAAGATATTCTAATCAAAAATGGCTCAACTATTACATGTACTTTTTTTTATTAATATTTTTTTATTAATAAATGACCAACGCTAAGGTTGATTTAAACGAAAAAATTCAAAATTTCACATAATCTGCACTTATATTATTGAAAAATTCAAGTTTACTGTATCAACTTTTTTGACAATATTGCAACAGCAAGAAATAAATGTGCACGATTATTGCAGTAATAAAACAGTTACCTCTTCTGAAAATCTGCCACCATGTCCCGACGGTCTGAGATTTTTGACGAACCATCTAATCTCATAAATGTGTGTTTTCTATGATACATATATTCCTACAAGAAATAAATTTGTCATAATAAAGCAATTGCACGAATGCAGTAAACAAGTGAAACACACCTCTAGCAAGTCGATCATTTTTGTCATTTGAGAGTAGATCAATACCCTATGACCTTGTTCTTTCAGACGCCGTAAAAGACTGTCCAGTACAGAAAGCTTGCCAGCGTCTGTCACTAACGTTTGTTTGTCTAAAATAATTTAACATCTGTTAATTAATAGAATCATAAAAAAATCATACTATTGTGTTATCATTATTATATATATTTGATTATGTAATAATATAATCTTGAATATACCCGGTACAATGATATGCGACCATCCATTAATAGGGATACACGCAGATAATCCACCCTGCGGCTGATAAGAAAACGTTGACATTGTTTGGCTGGCACGAATGCCCAACTTTTCTTCAGAAAGTGCTCGTTCACAACCAAGCCAAAGTAACCTTTGACCAAACGAGCCACCGCATTCCTCGTGCCTCTTCCAGGCGCATGCTGCAGAACTATTACTGACGTATAATTTTCGTGGACTAGCTTGAACCTGCAATTAAAAGAGTAACATAGATTAAATAACATCGTTATTCGTTTCTGTTGCGTCAGACAAAATTGTATCAACCTTGGGATTATTATCGCAAACAAAGGCAGGAATCGTTGTTTGTTGGCAATATCGCATCATAAGCTGCCGCGGGTGATGAGGATGTTCAGGAAGCAGAGCCAATTTCGAATCTTCCGTTTGATCCATCTTACCGGTGGGTAATATTCTTTGTAACTAAATATTAGGACATATTGTGTCACAGTGTTTGCAAACCTTTGAAATTGACGTGCATGTATGTTACGTAATGTAAAATGTAATTACTTTTAATAACTGATTAGCTTTTTTACTACTACGTAGTATTCTGTGGGCGACAGTTTCCGGCATCGAATGTATCGTATGATTGGTATGTGTGTAGAGAGCCTCGCCCTCGACTATTTTGCTGGTAAAAAATATATCTTGCAAGGTTGTCGACAAAGCGTCAAATTTTTTGGGCAAATAAAACATTTGGTTTGTAGACGTTCTCGATCTATCATCGGCATGCCAATTTTCGCAGTATTGTACCATTCTTAACCTTCTCTTCATGAACGTTATCAGGCATAATCTATACAGACAAAAGATTGAAATCAAAATAAGACAATGTATGAATTATTTTTCCAATTTGATATTTGCATACCTGAATAAAGTACCGGCGATGAATACTTTATTTAATTCCATCGGAGACAAATTGATAAATCTACTAAATGAAAATGTATTTTCGTGCAAATCTTCGTTGCAATGTAGAGCACGGTGAATATATTCTGCGGTAAATATAAACAACCTATTATACAATAGATGATCTTTGGATGATAATGCTAGATGTAAAAGTCCTTCGTTATACAGCAAAGCAGGCATATTATAAAATTCTGTATTCATAAAAAATGGCGATTTAGCATCCCTACGTTCAAAAAGTTCCGGATGATTGCAGACCTGTAATTAATACATTCTTTCTTAATAACTGGATTACTTTTAAGAAATCAAAACTATGATAAAATATCAATAACTCAATTTATTATACAGATCATAAATAGGGCTATGAATTTGACTATAGGTGTACCTTCCGGAACTGCATGACTAGATTCATTAGATTGGAAGTAAAGTTTTTATCGTTAGACGCAGTGTCTCCTCCGCCCACTGTATAATGCAGCAAATCCTCTATTCGAATTTTTTTCTTCAACGCTACAAACAAGACAGATATAGGTACCAAATGCTAGAAATATTAAATATTCGTGAAAATAAAATCAAGATACCTGAGTAAAGCAGCTTTTGACGAGTTGTAAGCGGACAATATACCATCACTTCAATCTTATCGGATAATTCATTTTCCACATCCTTTTTTATTCTTCGTAACATAAAAGGTTTTAGGATCATATGAAGCCTTGATAAGTGTTCTGCAGCACAAAATTTACGACATGTACATTTTGTAATTAATATATAATCATTTCGTTTAAAATCGAAAAGAATCGTTTAATATCGTTTGTGCAAAGTTTTTACTCACTTTCATCTATTCCGGTTTTATTCTCTGCGTGACTTTCGATATCTTTGGAAAACCACTCGTTAAATTCATCATGCGAATCGAATAGTGTAGGCATAATAAAATGTAGTAACGCCCATAATTCTGCCATGCTATTTTGTATAGGAGTACCACTGAGCAATAATCTATTACGACAACTAAATCCCAATAACAATTTCCATCTCATGCTGTTAAAACAATTAAAATATATTAATTAGAAAAAACTATGCAATGGTTGTAAAATAACAAAAACAAAAAAACAAAATAACGTACCTGCTTGTGCTTTTTATAGCTTGTGCTTCGTCCAAGATCATATACTGCCATTTTATTCTATTAAAATATTTATAATCCGTAATTACTAATTGATAACTCGTTATTACTACATGGAAAGAAGCTTCCTTTGTGTGCAAGTCTTTAGTATCCCAAAATTGTCTGAGTATCTTGCGTTCTTGAGGATTACCCCAATATGGAACTACTTTGAATACTGGTACAAATCTCGCCATTTCTTGCTGCCAGTTATGTAATGTTGAAGCTGGTGATATAATTAAGAATGGTCCCCAAACAGCTACAATTAATTGTCACATATAGATTCAATATTGTCAAGTTATTTTTTGCTTCAACAATGCATATAAAATATTAAATTGTAATAACCAGGTTTAATTGTTATATATAATACTTACAATATCTCTCGGCAACATGACATAAAAATGCTATGGATTGTACAGTTTTTCCCAGACCCATCTCATCGGCCAGTATTCCACTAATACCCTGAAAAAAATTAACAAAATTTGAAGATATTTATGTAAAGATATATAATCCCAACAACACGCATAGTATTGTATATATATATATAGTTACAAACCTGGTCATATAAATTTGCCAACCAATTCATTCCTTTTAATTGATAACCTTTCAGATTTCCCTTGAAAATTGAAGGTTGCGGATGCTCCAGGTTCTCAGGTGTATCACTGAGACGTAACTCTTGAGATGCAGCAGCTGTATCAAATTGCTTGGTCCTGGCCTTTTCATTGTTAAACGCTTCAGTAGCATTTCTTTTTGCCTTTTGTTTCATGATGTCACTACACATTCAGTAAATATATGCTTTTATAGTTAAAATATGAGACATAAAACAATTAAGATTAGCTTTTGTTAAGCCATTAAAGTAAATAATTAATTTTAAGATATACGTAAATAAAATTATAAATTTAATTCAAGTACCCATCATAATCGTCGATGCCAATAAGTCTGGGATTTTTTTCTTCATCCAACTGATTCAAGATTCTCAACTGTTCCTCTGCCGAGGCTTTATCTATTTTTCGCGACATAAAATGAGCATACAATTCTGTTTGAGTAATAAGAAAATTTAATTTTCTTTGCTGACGTTTAGCCTGAAATAAGAGCAACATAAAAATATTTGTAAAATAAAAGTACAAAGACTATTTTATTATATAATCCAATATTTTCTTACTTCAATAAGTTCTACATCCATTTTACGTTGTTCTTCAGCTTCTTTCTCTAATCTTCTTCTAGTTTCCCGTTCGACTCGATCGTAACGCTTCCAATAAGATTGCATTTCTCTTGTCAAGCGTTTTGCCCGCCAGATAGTCTCTTTCATATTTTTCTGCGACTGAATCATAAAAATAGAGATAAATATGTATGGAATTAGAACTTTAAGGTCAAGTACTGATCCAAGTATTAATTTGTACTCACTTGCATAGCTTTCTGCCTCCAATATTTCATACAATGCTGCGCTACTTTCTTACAACTTATTAGCATTTCCTTATGATTATTGGTTTTGGCCCTTTGTACTTTTCCTAGTTCCTTTTTAGACATCATCACCCATATTTTTCTTCTTCTCATCGTCATCACTTCAACACTCTTGGTATTATGCTTTTTTCTTCCTCTACCTCGAGGCTGATGACGCATGATAGCTTCTAATTCAGATTCGTCTAACTCTTCCTCTCTAGGAATTGATTTATCCCATTCTCCCTCCGGAAATTCTCCTTTCTAAAAATAAAAGCACTTTTACAAAACGGAAACATAAAATGTAAATATGCCAACATAAAATAATATAAAATTTGATACATACACGATATTCCTCAGTACAGTGACGATTCATTTTTTCCTTCTTGATTTTCATGATTTTTTTATCTGGCTTTTTTTCTTTCTTCTTTTTATTTCCGACAATCAATTTTTGATGCTCCAAAAATCTATCATAATTCGATAGTAAACCCGCACTATAATATTGATATTGTATGTTCTGAAAATAACAACATTTTATAAACAAAGGAAATAAAAATAAAGATCAATAATTAAAAGATAATATTGTTATGAAATGATATAAAACTACAAATCATTGGAAATCTCACTTAGGCAAACATAGGATTGTGCCCTTAATTATCAAGATTGACATGTCAAGTTAAAAATAGTTACGTAAAATTGAAAATCAAACAGCAACATTCCTTGAAAAAGGACGAAAAACTATGTGTGTATTTTATGGATATAACTTTGTAAAACACCAATTAAATAATATCCTGAATTGTTAAACGTTTGCAAACATACAATTTTTAACTATCATTGCCCTTACTTCTGGTTTCTGGTAAAAACGGCCTTGATATTTTTTTCGTAATATGTGAAACTTCAACATGTCTTGAAAATCTTCTTCCGTAACTTGACTATCTGTATCAGAACTATCAGAGGAATCACTTAGAAGAATATCTTGCAACCAGCGTCTCTCTTCTCCTACAGTAGACATATTGTACAGCCTCAACTTATTGATTCTTGCTTCTAAAAAAAAAATTGTTACAAGAAACATTAATCAAACTGTGTATATCAAAACTGTGAAATCAAAATTGATGGTATATACCAACCTTCTTTTCGAGTGGGTACATTTTCGAGATAAGCATCTGAACCATCAGAAGATTCCGATGACACAGACTTGTCATCTTCACTGAAAAAAACAGAAACGAAATATTTGTATTATTTATAGTATTAATTTATGATATATCATTAATACACTATAAATTTGAACAGCAGAAATATATTTAACAAGTGACAAATATATTAGTACATACCTAGGTTGTTCTTGAAAGAGATCATTGATCTGCTTTAAGAAAGGCTGTATATTCAGGCTACGTTCCAGTCTCTGCAGATGCAAAGGCGCAGCCATCTCAGCTTCCAGCTTCATCGTGTTTGCTCTATCAGACATTACCCGTCTATGAGAAATCTGACAATCTGTAACAATGCACAATGAGTTAGGAAGTGATGTAAGAGAATAAGGCAACTTAAAATATATAAAATTACCGACGCGAGTCTACGGCAAGTCTTTGGCAACATGCAAAAGTAAATCTTTCAGCAACGCTTGCGAACCAGAAATACTTAGCCGATCTACCAAGGATACAGAATACGTACAGTAACAAAATATACAAGTTTTAGCAACGTAACGTGTGTGGTGCGCAAGGGTTCTCCCCCCGCCCCCCCCCCGGAAACGTACAGATCCGGTAAAAATAAAAATGAAAAAGCATTGCAGGCTGTAACGAAAGTAACGAGAACGCGTGTTGCACGACGATACGTGGGATACCGAGTGCGATCTACCGGGACGGGAAAAGGAAAACGTGCGTGTGCCCTACAGCAAACCACGGTAGAACGGAGCTTCTGAGCTGGGCTGCCGTCGTGTCCGGTGGACTCTCGTGTTTCTTGCGGCGGACGACGCATATTACGGGCGTGGAACTGACATGCGGGATCGTGCGCGGCTAATTTCATTATGTAAGGCGAGTGACACGTCGTGTTTCGGGAGCCTGGTGGATGCGGTTATAACTCGGCTTAAATAATCTCGGCCAACAGTTTTGCTTTCACCTTATTGTTTTGGTTATAACGCGGCCCCGCTTATTTCGCACGCGTAACAGAGCCTACCACCGGAATGGGATTCCCTCTGTTCACAGCGAAATCAGATACATCGGTCGGAGGGGAATACATAGTAGAAGGAAGCCTAGAGAACGCAGACATTTGGCGTGCCATTAAAGCGGGGCAGGGATAGGGCATATTGCTCGCCACCATTTTTGTTTTCAGTAGGTGGCGCTGGCCGCGCCCGTGCGCGCAGCGGAGATCTTGTTTCTGGATATACTTCTCTCGGTAGCCTCGGTGCGTGTACCCACCTGCGCACGTAAAATTTCAAATTACGGCCCAGATCTCGATCTGTTTTCTAGTATATGCCATAAACGATTATCTCACGCAAACGCGCGAGCCCCAAAATTCTCGCGTTGCCCCGAAAACGCGCGACTTTAGAAAATAATTATATTTATTGCCCGCATGTTTTCATATATATATATATATATTATTTATATACAATGGAGAGGTGACCGCTCGAGTCTTTGAAAAGATTAGACGCGATTTCGATGAGCTTGATTTTATACCGACATGATAAGAAAGACAAATTTTATGTCGAGTTTTCGTTATCAGATCAAATACAAAAATTAATAATTCTCGTCGATGTAGTCAAATTATCGCGTTATTTTTAAGTCTTCAAATCATTTTCGAGCAACTTAAATTAATATATGCAATAAATTACGTTAATCTATAAATTTTTTTATATAAAGATTTCGACGATTCGCGTAAAAGCATGACGCAAAATCTTATTTACCGGAATGACCGGATCGAGGAATTTTTTAACGTACCGATAAACAAATGAGGTTAGCTCGAGTATTAATAACGCGGGACGCACGTAATCGCGTTTAATCAGCCACCTCTTGCTTCCAGTGCGGTTTACCAGTTTCGCGAAATGCGTCGAGGTAATTTGAGAGAGGCGCCCTTTTTCCGCGTCTCCCACGGAAAACTCGCGTCTCAGCCGAGTGGCCACGATCCGATTCCGAAGAGAATTCGGAAGCTCGCGAATCGCGCACGACTACGCGAGTCACGTTTCCGTTCATGCGCGTCGCGCGCGTCCTAGCCTCAAAACCCACACCGGAAGTGTTGCCACTGTCGGCCGCCGAGGTAACCTATTTCGCTGATAAACGCCTTTGAGTCGTTTCGACGGTGTCGCAAGACGCTCGCGAGGATCCTACGATTTTTATCGAGTCGAATCACGTCGATCGACCGAGTTCCGCGTTTACGACGAGCGTGCGATTCTCATCGCAGAGGGGCGGCGGGGGGAGGACCTCGCTCGGCGTCGGCCTCTTTTAAATTACTTTACGAAACCGTACCTGCGTGCGCGTTCTCGTTGTGCACGCACCGCATTTTCATTCCGACAAAAAAGCCTCCGTCCGTCGGGACGTTAACGTCATCAGCACCGAGTGAACGAGTATCGGTCCTCGCCACTCCTCGGCCCTCGCCCCGCGTCGCGTTGGTGGGAGAGGGAAAGGTGTCGCCGCGGCGCCGCCGTCTGGCATCGAGGCTAAGCCTCGCGCGGCGGCCCTGCGCGCAGTCGTGTGAACCCCAGTTTGTTTCCGTTGTTGCTACCGAAGCTCCGGCCTCGCCGTGCGAAACGCCGTTCAGTTCACTTCAGTATCTCCTCAGTCTCGTTGATCCTGCGTCGTACGAAGGAGTGCACAAGGGGTTTCTCTTAACCGAAGGTTACCGAACGTTCAGGTGAGTACGGGCGGTTAGACGTAGTCCCGCGCGCTAGTTAGTAAGTTCTCGCTCTCGGGAGAAAAGAATTGCGAGCTACGTGAAAAATAAACGGAGGCGGCACCTCGTCGCGTTACCTCGTCGTGTAACGTGATGTAACGCGCGAGGGCGATCGCGCCCCCCGCGCGCGCACAGCACGCTCTCTCCAGCTTTCGTTCCCGCTCGGCAAAATTATAACGAAGCGCGATTCAGCGCGATGGCGAGGCAAAACGCGGTCTCTCGCGAGGAAAGGGATGAAAAATCCGCTTCGACTCGGAGCGGAGCACGCGGACGCGCGCGTCGTGCACCTTTGTTGACGATGCTCATCGGGGCGCGTCGGGAACGCCGCGCAGATCGCTCTTTCTCCGCGCGGCCATTATTCCGACTCGGAGTTCGGAGTATCGCTCGCGGCGCAATTAACCGACGGCGCGCCTTCCGTTATCGATCGTATCGCCAATTCGTGGCCGAGCGTGGCGTGGCCCGAAATCGGTGGAAATTTTCTGGAAATTTCGACGCGGCGTCCTATGCGACACGCGTACACACACCGGCGTGGCACAACGAATATTCTTTCTCATTCAACCGAATATTCTTCTCTTCTTTTTGCTCCCCTCGAGCCGTTTGCGCATAACGTACAAGAAATTTCGTGCGTCCTTTCGATCGTTTCACTAGTTTTACGTACGATGCGCATCTTCCGGAAAGCCTCCATTACTTTCATTTCGTGAAGCACGCGAGCATACCTCGTTACATATTAAAGAATAATTTCGTCGAGAATAATTTTACGACGCTTATTAGATTTATTTGCGTTAAGGCAGTAGCATACAATATACGTACATATTCGAATAATAAAAAAAATTGTTGATCCGATTATATTAAATTTGTATTCCTTGAAAGAACAATTATAGAAACACCGTTATGTTTATTTACAAACAATTAAAGTTTAAGTTTTTTTAACCGCCTCTCGGTACTTGAATCTTGGAAAAATAACGATTATCTTATGTTGTCATGTGATTAAACGGCAGGTTCTGCAGGTAGCCTGTTATGTAAGGTGTTTTTATATTTTCCTTTAAGAATGAGCACTCGAGTATTCGTTGGTGGATTAACGTACCGGGTGAGAGAGCGCGACCTTGAGAAGTTCTTCCGGAAATATGGTAGAATCAAGGAGGTCGCTATGAAGAATGGATTTGCCTTTGTGGTAAGTCTAATGTGGTTCAATTGTTTTTTTTACAGTATGGTAGGGACAAGAGTCTATGTCGGTGGGCTTCCATACGGCACCAGGGAAAGAGACCTTGAGAGATTTTTCAGAGGCTACGGTCGATTCCGTGATGTTCTCATCAAGAATGGTTATGGCTTTGTTGTAAGTATCTGTATCCAGCTGTAAATACCACAAGTAACACTTTGCTTTACCCAATTTGGTCCCGTAATATTTCTTTGGCTCGTATCGGTTCGTCTATGCGGCAACTGCAAAACTTTATATTTCACTGTATCTCTTTAAGACTAATACATTTTTGGAATTAGCAAATCTTGATTTCTCAGCTTTACAGTTGTTCTATAAAATGCATTAGTATTTATGCATTTTGAGTTTTAAGGAGAAATTTATATATATAAACTTATTGAGTGTTTAATATATAGCGTGATACTTTGGGCTAAAGATTGCAGCTGCATCTCTCAATCACTTTTAATTATTTTGTGAATACTTCATATTTAACTTAATATTTTGGTACTGCAATTATATGGCAAAGTTTTGGAATAAAGAGAGAACGAAATTTTGTTCTGATAATTATTCGTTTCTTTATCGTGATTTGGACCAAAGTGGGTAAGTCGCAGAGTGTTAAATTACAAATACAACTCGATAACCCGAGTTGACCTGACCTGAGCCCTGAGCACACTGGTACTGTGGCAGTTTAATGGAGCTGTGTGCTGCTTATCATCGATTATTCTGCAAAAGCTTTGTAAGTTATGTATAACCGGGGAAACTAAGCTATTTATAATGGGCCATGGACTACCAGATAATTATTTATACTAATAATTGGAAATTGTATAAGCACTTACAGTAAATCGGATTCTGCACTTTTATATAGTTTAATACTTATATATTAGACATTTGATAATGTACGATTTATTTATTAAGTCAATTAATGATATATTTTTTTTACCCTAAAACTTTTGCAGGAAGCGATTTGAAAAATGTAATAAGATTACAAATTTTAGATCATTATGAATTAATTAAAGTCTTATTGATACTGTTAACATGATATACATCTAAATATTTTATTACATACCTATAGCTTTTATGTATATTGTATATGTTTACAATTTGTGTTAATAATATAACGATAACTTAGTGTTATAACTTAGCATTATTTATGAAAGCTTTTTAATTAATAAATATTATATATTGCATTTAAATGCAATATATAAAGTAATATACGATACGAGCGATGTTATCGCATGCAATACTAAATTAACAACCAAACTGCATGTTATTTCTAAATAATAACGGAAAAATTCTTTTTTTTTTATAGGAATTCGACGACTATAGAGATGCTGACGATGCGGTGTACGAATTAAACGGAAAGGAACTTTTAGGAGAAAGGTAATGCGATTCTATTTTATTTAGTGTATGAAACATATATGTACTAGGCGATTATATTAGGCGGAATGGTATAGGTAGCATGTTTGCATGACTGAATAGTTTCTATAACAATCCATTTAGTATGTGGATTGTTATTGTGATTACAATTAATGTTTGAACTTTATTATAATATATAATATTATTGGTACTGGGGGTTCTTTGTTTAAACTAAGCAGATTTTAATTCATTATGCTAACACACTAAGGGTGAGTTAAATTTGATATTAGCAAAATAAACTAATGTCACATAACAGATGTAATTCCTTCCTACAAATCTTTATAACGTCACATATTAAATAATACATCTACTTTTAACGGAATTATTAACAATTTTAAGAATACATTTTTTAAATTTATATACAAGATTAAATTACAATTTAACTTACATGATTATCTCTTATTAAAATTAATGAAAATTTTTTATTGAAATATATACAGTACATCACAATATGGCTAATATAATATATAATAGTTTATTTTCAATGCGCGATGTTGGGTGATGCAATATTTATTATAGTGAGCCATAAATATCTTCTGATTTACATAATAAATATTTTTTTCTGACTAATTCTGACTAAATTCTAAATAAAAAATTTTAATTACTCAACCCTAAATGGCTCAATTTTACTGACGATTAATGTCTAGATTATTTAGGAAATTGAATCTTTTTTAAAAACAAAAAGATTCTTAAAAATGTTAAATCACTAGACATTAAAAAAAAAAGCATTTGTTACCCCTGTGCGATTTATTTATAATTTAATATTTCCTTCTAGATTGACAAATACTATGTCTTATCATAAGTAAAACAGTTTTATCAATTTATCTTGTTCTTGTTGTATATCACTTGAGATTAGATTGAAATGTGAGAAGCAATAGCATTCGAATAACGAGAAAATCAAGTCTCTTCGAAAATAACATTCAAAGTAATTTTCTCTGAAAAAATTCTTATTTCTCTCTACATGCTTTTTTCTTTCTTTCTGTTTTCCTTTTGGGAATTTATGTAAGTGTGTCAATAATATTAGTAGCTTCTACATGTAATAAATAATAATAATTTTCAACATAGAACAAATATTGTAATAGCTGACAAAATGCGGTGGCAGAATTCTTAACGCTCTAATCGCATTGTATTTCAACCTGTACCAGTAATATTATTCGCTGTTGCTTCTATTTGATTAAAGAACAAATGTACAGTGCACAATTATTTGTTCACATTCAACGGGTGTTCCGTTAATGCCTTTAATTTTGCATCTATAGTAAACGGCGTCTGTCCTCCAAATTAACGATTGGACATTTACTGAGATATAAAATGCGTCTTAAATGACTTACCGCCATTTTGAACTACTTCCATCAATTCCCCGAGTAGAAAAAGTCATTACAATAATGTGTCTTCGACTGGAGAAATGTTATATTGCTTCTTTTTTGCCGAAAAATTTGGCACATATGCTTTTTCATAAATTCATCGTGTGATCCTGTATAATGCAACTGCATCGTGTTAAGCAAATAAAAAGAAAAAATAATTTTGATATATTATAAGGATCACGGATATAGTTATGAAAAAGCTGATGGATGTGGTGAAAGAAAATTAATTCGGTGATAAGTAGCATCGTATAAGGAAGGCAGTTTAGATTATATAAAGAACGAAAACGGGTCGTGAAAGAGAGGAGAGAGTGAGAGCGAGAGCGAGCGAGCGAGAGAGAAAGAAAGAAAGAAAGATAGGGAGAAAGAGAGGGGACAGCGCCTCGGACGAAACCGGACGATAGAGATACTGAGAAAGAGAGGGACGGATATTTGATCGGATTTCGCGGAGAAAGGAGACTGAGGAATGGAAAAGGAAGGAAGGAAGGAAGCAGCTTTAGAGAGTAAGAATTAGTCGTGGACTTAGGCGGGGTTTTGTTGGGTGTGTTTCAGAGTGGCGGTGGAGATAGCACGGGGTGTTTCAGGGAGGCGAGGCGACCGTGGCTACGGACGCTCACGCTCCTGGAGAGACAAGTAAGCATATCCAATGTGTCTTGTTACAGAATTACTGTAGAGAGGGCCCGGGGGACACCTAGGGGTAGTGACCAGTGGCGCTATGGTGACTCCCGTGGTGGTTATGGGGACTCGAGGCGATCTGCGTAAGACACGCTATCCTTTTTTTTATTTTATCAGAGCGATCATTATCCCCTCCTCCCCTGCAGGCAGCCGGCTCAGGATGTGCGAAATCTAAAACGATTGATTAATTCCCGTTCGTTCGGATACCTTTCTTTTGTGTATACATTTTTTTTGTGTACGTTTCTTTTTTTCATTTTTGCTTTTCGTTACGTTCCTTCTATTTATTTATTGTTGTCTCTCGAATTTCTTATGCCGCGTAATCGATTTCGCACATTGTCCGCACAGGGAAGAACGTAACCTTGGATATTGATAAGCTCTAGCGTAGAGAGGGCGTAGAGATGATAAACCACGCGTTTGAAAACTTCTCTTGCCTTTGCGCATAATGAAAATACATTAATTAGAAATCGAAGTCTTATCTTCTGAATTGGTTGTCTTGGATTTGACTACTCTCTTGAGTACGTCGAATTGTCAAAGTTTTATGGAAAAAAAAAAAAAAAAAAAAAAAATCGCGATGAAAAAGTGATAGCAAGATAACGCCTAGCGATACCCTCCCAGACATTATTGTTTATTGCTGGTAGTTGAACGAGATGAACCGATGTAATTGGCGACTAATAGATGTGTGGTATTGTGTTTGTTACAGCCGAGACGATATGCGGCACGACAGGTACGCTATTGCTGCATTTTGAATAGATTTGATTCGATTGGAACAGGTGATTGATTGTGTGCCTGAGCAATGAGTGCAGATCTGTAGTTATTTGCTGAAGGTTTAACCGACGATCCGTTATTTCTGTTCACATGACATCCCTTTTTGCAGAGATAGTGTGAACAGAAACACGAGGACTGCATCTAGCTACAAGCAATCATTGCCCAGGTACATACATCCAATGTTACGCTCTAACGATTACACCTTAAACTTATACAAACTTTACTGTTGTAAATGTCTTGAATTTATATCATTATTGCGTTTTATACCATACTTTCATTCGCTACATTAACGTTAAAGTCAGGTCCAAGACAAACCTGCTTGCTTCTAGAAACATACATGTAGATAATAGCCAGTCTTTTTCCCATTGTAGATATGGACCACCGACACGTACCGAGTACCGCCTCACCGTGGAGAATTTGTCGAGCCGCGTCAGCTGGCAGGTAAGTCATAAACGTATTTTGCTTTTCTTTTTCTCTTGCATTTTTACTGATACTTACCTTCGTTGGTTTGATTACTATTCGCGATTCCAGAGAAAACGTTGCACTGCTTTATATGGGTTTTTCGAATTAATATATCACTCCGAATATCTCTCTGAGTTTTTTCGCAGTCTGTTTCTATCAAATTCCACGCGTGTCGATAATACATAACATTTCTTTCTTTTGTTCTTCAATTGTCTTTCGTCTCATTTTACGTTTATTTACTCAGAATAGAGAGCCCTATTTTGGAATGTAGAAAGATGTAAGATTTTGATCAAGTAAGTCTATGGCAAAAATTGAAATCAAATTTTTATATTACATGTGCAAAAGATATTTTTCACGAAAAAAAAAAAAGAAAGAGACGAGAGAAGCGAATGAGAAATTCGTATGAAAATTCGTATGAACAGAAATATCAAAATTGACACGTGCGAGATGCAAGAAACGCATGGCGGAACACCATACCTGACATACAAGGAAGGACACAGGCACGAAGGAACTCGGGAGTAACAACGTGGCCCGTGATGAAACGAGCGCAGCCAGATACTATTTGGACAAAGACATTCAGGACGTCGCGGACGCGAAGAGCTGTAAAGCGGAAGAAACGAAGCAACGAATACGGATGAAAACGGATGGTGATGATAGACCGAGACAGAGCGATACAGATAAATGCAAACAATATGTGGGAATACCAGGACGCAAATAGACGCTTTTAAAACCAAAAAAAGCCATAAAATGTCATACTGACTGTAAATCGAAGACTGCACGTGAACCAAGCCTTACTTGATCAATTTACATTATGTATATTCTCGTATATTACATATATAATCTATAAAAGTATATATTTTTTCTATATCTATCGTTGCACTTTTCCGATGATTGGTTATTTGTTGAAAAAAAAAAAAAATTCTCTCGATTGTTCGACGTTACTTTTTCAATTTATTATTTCATTTACGTTCGGCCAACAGTTTGAGAAAAAACAAAATAAAATTGATGTTCTTTCCGAAGAGCCATATCCTCTTCGCCGAGGAGGGGCGACCGGTAGGGCCAATAGACTGATGTGCGATGATAGAGATGACGATGCACGCGATGGGCTCGCCTTGAGGTCAAGTGGCACCAGGTTGGTTTCTGAGGTGTCCCGGGTGACAGAGAGAGCCGCGTGGCACTGGGATGTACACCTACCACCACCTATCTACCATCATACTACTACTCGCGCGCAGTAATACGTGGTGAATCCCGGTGAAATCCCAGTGATAGGGTTATTGTCCGTACTTCAATCCTCTTCACCGTGATCACTGGGGGAAAAAAAGAGAGAACGAAAGAGAGAGAGAGAAAGAGAGAGAGATCCAACTGCCGCTACCTACTTTATCCGTCTGGGAAACAAACATTTATTTACGTAAACAGTCTCCACCATCAATATATATCACCACTCTTCCTATTACTATAAACCGACATGGTCATAATTCAGTACCTTCATCGACCATCATTACCACCACCATCACATCTACCACTCCACTGTGACTGTCATTGCTACTGGTACGCCACGCAACCTAGCCATCTAGTAAGTCAGGCAACGGCCACACCCACATGAGGGCATACGCGGGCCGAAACCCAAACCATCCGCGACTACGCCAAACAGATCCGTTCGACCCGACCGAGCGCCGTGTGTCTGGCCTTTCTCTCTGTCCGTAAGCAAGGTGGTGCCTGGGCCCAAGGTAAATGCGTCACCTTAACCGAGTGTACTCTTAGATATACACATATATATTATATATCTATTATAATTACACACTCTTGAACGTGGTCTTGTTCACATATGTATACTATATATATATATATCTTATATATAATTATTATATACCTATCTATACACCTATTATTTAATATTACTGTGCACCATAGCTCAGCGTTCATCGAACCGTTGAGACGTTTTACGAAACTCGGAGCTGTGCACGCGCAACTAATTGCGAAACCGGAGGATAGGGAACCATTAGTGATATATTCACGTGCTCGAAATTAGAAATCAACTTGTTACTCGCCAAATCAATCTTGCATCTCTACGTAATGTGATAATGACATCGGGATTTTCTTTATTCTTTTACACTGAACACCTTTCTATCGCCACATATATACATTTCGACAAAATTTTCCGAATAGCGAAAGACCAACTTTTCTTTATGCAAGACAATTTGCATCAATACTCTATATATATATAAATTTTAAATGTAGCAAGCGAGGAATGATATTTCAGAGGAAATTCGTCCAGCGTCGGAAATATATCTTCGGCAATGGCATGCGTGAGCGTTCCGTTTTTCCTTTTCCTTTTTTTTTTCTTTTATTACATGGAAACACTTGCGCTTGGACCTTGAGAGACATCGGCATAAATCTCAGAAAGGCCGCCGCCATGTGGTATCCCGGCAGATACGGAGATGTCTGCGCTCTCTCGTACTTACCATGTAAAACGACGGGCACATAGGCACATCTACTGTCTACCTAGTACCTCCACAACACTAAAGCCGTACCTGGTTCCCACAGAGAGATATACATATAAGCACATCTTCCAGCGATGAATGAACGCAAACGGACCACTAGACAGTATCTGCCTTCACTCGCTGATATCCCTTACGAGGAATGACTGTGAAGTATTAGACTTGATAATATGTGGAAGAGACAACAGAATAGAAAGAGAACGGATAATATGGAAGATATCATGCTTGACAGAGAGAGTAATCTTGCAACATTAAGAGAAGAGATCCCACAAAAATGTCACACGGGAGAAGAATTCAACGAATTCATCATATTTTTATTTTTAGCGAAAAATTAACACGATCTTTTTTCCTTAATTCCTTATGTTTTTCAAACTTTTTTCTATTTTATTGCGATGTATTCCGATATAGCCTCTTCAGAATTCTTACTGATCAATTATTATACAGGTATATATGTGTTAAAATCTTTCATTTTTGCTTTATAGCGATTCTTTTGCTGTTACGCATATAAATCTTTCTAAAGAATTATATATTGCTCAAAACATTAGACTTATATATATTAGTTTCATTTATATTAATTTTTTTTATAACATCACGTGTTATGACATGTTATGTTAAATATCATACTAGAGAAATATCGCATTTATTTTATACTTGTAATTATATTGTGAGCCGTCCTGCAGAAATGAGACTATACTTTTCTTCAAAAATATTGATTTATTTATATTACAAAATATGTCGTATAAAAAGTACCTCATTCTGTAGGATGGAGTTATGTGTATGTATATATGTATAAAATTATAATCACGTTTGTTTTGAAGATTGAATTGCATAATAAGAAAGGTTGCGTCGATAAGCAGGTACTAAATTCGAGCACGCAATTTGTAATTTATTCTCAACATTGAAGACGCTAGCAGATGTAGACATTATGCTATGCTTATCTCTTTCTCTAGTCAAGTAGACCCAGGTTACCTCCCGCAAGGAAAGAAATCAAAATAGAATATAACGTATGAGTGCACAGGATATATTTTAACCTGCGCGATACATCAGACTAGGAACACAGTATAGTAAACTCCAACTAATAATTCTAAATCTATTCGCATACTTATGCAAATTAGCATAGAGAAATATACTAATTCTGATTCTTGTGTGATGTTCAGGATTTGAAGGATTACATGAGACAAGCTGGAGAAGTGACGTATGCTGATGCTCACAAGCAACGTAGAAACGAAGGGTAAGTGACCACTCATTAATTACAGGAATGATAAGTACAATCAAGTTGTTTCTGTATTGGTAACGAAAAAAAAAGTTCATAAAAATCTGCACATTGGCATAATCTCATATCATTACATTAATCTAACGATCCGAACGATTTGTGATTTTGCAGAGTTGTCGAATTCGCGACGTACTCCGATCTGAAGAACGCTATTGATAAATTAGATGACACAGAACTGAATGGCCGCAGGATTAGACTCATCGAAGACAAGAGACGCGGCCGTCGTTCAAGATCTTCTAGTTCGAGATCGCGCTCCCGATCTCGATCTCGATCGCGTCGTCGATCGCGCTCCCGTTCAAGGTATAATCGTCGTTCTCGATCTAGGTACTGTCGGGGCGACATTATGTCACTTGATGTTTTTTTTTTTATTATAATTATTTTTGTCTAGATATAATTACTAGTCCTACAGTCCTTACACAAAAATGATCAGTTGGTTATCTTCTTCAGTTTGAATTACATTTTTGCCATTACGTTTTTCCTTTAGTTTAAACAAAGTAATTTACATTACAACTTAATTTTTAAACTGATTATAAATTCATTTTTTGTTTTATTTGATCCTTAGATCAGTCAAAATTTTATTCTTTGTGTATTGTGTTGTTATTGCAAAATTATCGCGTAACAAAATAGTTTTGCGATGATCGGTCGGAAACCGTCTTAGAACATTAAGTACATCTTAACACTGTTTTCTATTATGCAGAAGCCGTCGCAGTTCTCGTAGCCATAGCCGCCGTAGCACCCGCTCCAAGTCAAGAGCACACTCCAAGTCCAAGTCCAAGTCTAAATCTAAATCTCCTGAGCGTAGTCGTTCACGCTCAAAATCCAAGTAAGTATCCTTGTAAAATTATATCCTACGATTATGTTTGTTCCATCAAAATCAGCTGTTTAATCTATTCACAACTATGTATATTTATTTCACTTATTTTATTTTTTTTTCTTGCGCAGTTAGTCGTCACAAGTCAGTGTACACTCTCATTCCCATTTATTATTGGCATTGTTTTTGGGCTGGCTATGTGCCTTGAGCTCTCACGCTTAAATCACGCTTTATACGCGTTCACCTACTCACGTGTGCGCGCGCGCTTGGAAAACGAAAAAAAAAAAAAAGAAAGAAAGCGAGTTTCTTTGTATTTTGTAAACTTTCTCTACTTTCGTACCCCTTTCATTTTGAACTATAATTTTGCAGATCAAGAGACCGCTCAAAGTCGAAATCTAAGTCAAAGTCCAAATCCAGATCTCGTTCTAGGTCCAAGGCTGAGAGGTCAAAGTCCAGGTCGCAGTCCAAATCCAAAGCCAAGTCTCCCTCAAAGTGAGTCCTCTCGCTGGCCTTTTCTTTAAGCGATACATAGCTGACGCAAGAAAATAAAATTTCTCGAGTGATGTTCACAAATTGTAAACGTCCTAAACGTTCCTCCTTTCAGGGATAGGTCAAGCCGGGAGCGTTCCAGGGGTGACAGATCACGGTCTCGATCAGGCAGTAAACACAGCAAGAGCCGTAGTCGCTCTCGCTCGCCCATGAATGGTGACAAATCGCCGGAAAGCACCAAACAGAAAGCCGATTAAGCAAAGAGATAAAAATCAGCAAATTATTTCTCCTTTTTGTTTCCCTTTTTTTTTTTTTTTTTTTCCATTATTTTTATATCATATTAAAAAAAACCACTCTCATCATTAATAATGAGGTTTATTAAACCTGTATCGATTTCTTAAGCCTCTATCACTTCGATGTATAATTTGGAAAATATAATCAGAGTTTCTTTTTAAGGATTCAAAATTACTAATCATTTAAGATAATTTGTGATTTAATTTTCTTAAATCATGATTAGCTTTTCTTAAATGATGATTTCGGCTTTCATTATTTTTGTTATTCTTTTTCCTAGCTATCACAATAGGTTTAGCGACTACACATCTGATTTAAACAATTTGTGTATTTAGATAAGTATTCTTTATTCATACCTCTGAGACTACAAATTTTCAATGTATCGCCGTATAATAATACGAGTTCTCTTATATAACGGCTTTTTGTATATATTCCTAATGATTACATTACAATAAGAAAGTATGTGATGTGTATTAAATTTAGTGGTAAGAGGTATCTCAACTGTCAATAAAAGTTCATGTCAATGCAAATTAATATTTCATATCCAAGTCCCCAATACCGTGCCCAATTATTTGTTTCGAACATTCTTAAATACACTCGTATATCCTCAAATTTACATTAGTATATTTTTATTATTTATAGAAAATTTATTCAGTAAAGAAAGAAGGGAATTGAAATAAAAATATTAATATTGCAATCAATCTATGAAACCGATGTAATTTCGAAAAGTTTAATTCGTAAAAACGATTCTACAATTACGTTTGATTTGCTTCAAATATAAATATAAAGAATTTGAAAAAATTTTAGCAAAATTACATCAGTTTGTATCTCGGGTTATTTCGAATTCTCAGCCAGACAAAAAACTTAACGTAGTCCAGACGGACATATGACGCGCAGATGTTCCCGCATGGGACTCCTGATGACTCACTGACGTGTGTCAACCCTGGTATTCTCTCTTTCTATTCCCTAACGTGTTGGGAATGGAACGTCATCGCGAAATAGGATGTCTAGCTGGAGAACGAGAAAGAAATACAGATAGAGCACGTAGGATGAATGACACGGCGACATAAAAAGATCGTTGCCGTGTCGACGTTCAATGTCAGATTTGTGGCGCCGTCCATGCGTCGAGCGTGAATTCCCAGTCGTCGTCGAGGGTGAGTCAGTTACCCCTCCGCATGACGGTCAAGGAGACGATCGGAAGAAACGCGTAGAAAAGGGGAACGCGATTAATTTGCGCGATTGGGGAGGTAGGAGCTGAGCGACGATTGGTCCCTGTCGGAGAGCAGTGGGGTCCCAGGCCAGGACTGATAAATGCACTTGCAAGACCCAGATACTGTGTACGTCGTGCAGGTCGTGCTGTGAAAGAGCCGTGATACGATTTATATAACTGAAATATATTTCTTTAATACATAATATGGTATAAATTTTAAATTCTTTTTTCGTAAATAAATTGAAAAGTTAATTGTAAATTAACTTTACCGAGTACAAGTACCGTTGTTTCTCTCTCATTTCTTGTAATATATATATATATAATAAAATTAAATCGAAAGACAGATTTTCCTTTGTATGACTAGTATTACAATTAATTATTTATGTTACTAATTCTAAATTATTCAACTATTCCAGGAATGTCGCTTATCGGCATTGAAAGGCTACGCAAGCACTCCATCAAACCCTTTCCTGCGCCGATCCTGGCGAGAGGGGCCTGTCGCCCTAAGAGGGGAGGCCACGGGTAGAGGGGGATGAACGACGGGAGCTGTTCGACGCTGTTACCTGGTGTTACGTGCCGCAGAAGCACTAGCCGGTCAGTCAGTGTACCGTCTCGTTCCTGCCCTTGAACAACGTTCGCCTGCTGTTCGACAGTGTCCGCGCCTGCCTGCGCCCTAGAAACTCGCACGCGTCAACTGACAGGTCAGTGCACCCTTCGCCGCGAGTTACTCCGTTGTTTCCTCACAGCAATGTGCGTCCAATGGCGGATTAAAGGCGAACCGTCAGAATGAATCGGCCCAAATCGTAAATACGTAGCAAATATCCTCCAAAGACATTTTAAACGTCTCCCGGATTCTTGTGATGACCTTTAGAGAAGTTACTCGTTCAGCTCTCCACAGAGATTCACGGAGAGGCGACAGCGAGCTCTTCCTTTCATCGCCTTCTGTCCTTTCTTTCGCGTATTAATTTGTGGAAATGAGAGAAAGGATTGACACTAAGAGCTGGCGTGAGAATCTGTGATCGAGCGTCGAGGAACCGTAACGTCCTGTGTATTCCAATGGTGCTCTCCTTCGCGTAAGGCGGCGAAGCGTTCGGCGATCGATTCTTCATTTGCGAGATATCTCAGCTGAGAGTTCCAGAATTGGCGAAGCTATAACGAGTGATTTTTTTCTCCGAGGTATAGTGGCTTAAAAATACAAGAGTTTTTAATCTCGTGTATCGAGCGTATGGAGCGATCGCCTTACGAATCGGCGTTATCACGATTTCCCGGTTATTACGATTTCTGGCTTGATAACTTTAACATGCGTTAACTTATCTCAGTAACAGTGTGTCCTTCGTACAACGCCTACAGAATTCGTCACATTTATCGTCGAGTTCACGCTTCGATATAACAGCATTGAGCGGTTTATGTTTGTTCACAACGAATCGAAACGCGACGTTTCGGCGTGAGCTCCATTTTGCTTATAGCGTGGGAAGTTGAATTCGATTGTCGCTCTGTAAGTATAGATAAATGTAATTTCTATTTCTACGGCAATTGGGAATATTATAGGATGGCTTTTCGGTGTGGCTATAATATATATAATAAATTGCATACTCCGAAATTACGTGTCTCCACCGGCCGGGCTTGCACCGAGATATCGATCGGTCTTTCGACGCGATCGAAAATGGACACGGGGTGTGGTCGAAAGGAGTCTCTCTCTCTCTCTTTCCGAAAGAAAACGTTTGTTTCTTCGTCCCCGTAATTGAGCGGTGGCATTGCGAATTAATGACGTTCTTCGTGGAATATGACGGAGAATCGGACGAACCGGGAATGAGTGGTTTACCGTTTTCATAATGATTATTCCGTCACAACTGTTATATATCGTTACCATACATCCATGAACCGTGTATTTTCCTAAAATTACAGTGGCGTAAAATGCATATTATTAAAACGTGGATTAAATAGACCTCTTATCGCTCGCAGACAAGGATTTTTTTATGTACGTATTACTGGTGATACCTCGATACGTACCGTATTGTATCTCACTGTAATTATGCATATGTATGAGAATCGATAAGATTAATGGATGCGAATTAATGAGCCTGAATTAATGAGTGGATTATATCGCGCGAATTCATAACGTTTTCGATCGGAGCAATTTGAAACGTTTCGAAAGAGCGATCAGGATAAATCTTAAGGATATTTTTCAAATGTGCGTTTATGCAAATGCAAATGTTATGTCAAACGCAAAATTAGACGTGACAAGTTATTAAGGCTTATTCATCGATCTGCTACTGTTTCGTTTATTTTCTCACATCATTTTTCTTTATCGTTATATCTTTACTATTATTTTTTGCTAATCATATTTTTTGCATTTTGCCGTATATTTTTATTTGTGTTTTAAGAGATTGTTTCCAAACTATAGTAATTTAACTTTTAATGTCTAATTAGACGTGAGCTGCGATGGTAATTAAATTTAATCGCTCTTTCGAAGCGAGGCAGATCGCTTCAATCGTGGAAAACCTGTCGAGGAACTTCCTGACTCTTCTTTCGTATACAGGCGAATAGCGCGAGGCAGCAGGATGGGGATAAGGGCGTGGTTTTGACAGATGCATACAACGCACGCATATGCGTCTTCCTCAGTCGTTGTCAGCCCTCATTTTCCATGCTTATGTATCACACATTCGGCGCTGACTCTCTGTCGTTACAATCGTAGAACAATTTCTGAAAATGAAGTTGAACGTTATTTACTTTCTTTTAACTTTACTGGATTAATGGATATTGGATGCA
>NW_012026802.1:814980-852059 GCF_000956235.1 Wasmannia auropunctata
TCTGTTTAATATCTTACATTTCTTAAATCCAAGAAAACTTAGCTAGAAATTACGGATTTATTCTTTATTTGTCGTAGCATCGAAAAATTGATCGTGGCAATTTCGCCACAATTCGCGTTCTCCTGAGGGAGATCGTCGTCGTCGTCGTCGGGCGTTGCATTTGCATTTTATCATGTCCCGAGCGTGTGCGCTCGTTTCAAGGCGAACGAGGAGAGCTTCTGTATAAGCCTAGCTCCGCCGTTGCGAATCGCGCGCTTCCACGCTCGTGCAATTGCGTTTAGCCTGGCTCGGCTCACGATTAGCGTCTCCCAGATCGCGAGACCGTTTCTGTCTCACGAACAGCGGCGTTACTAGGCGAACGTACACCCGGTAGAGGTCTTGTCTTACATCTCGCCATATACATCAGCCGGACAGTACCTTCGTTTTCCTTGGAGTTATAGAATCCGCGACGGCCTTATTTCTCCTTCAATTCGTTTCGTGTTCGTTTGTAATTAAACGGATAGAAAGCGTATTTATAACATCAGAACCGTGAATGGGGCATCACATTCCGGCTCGGCTTTGAAATTCAAATCCATATTGAATGCGTGTTTCCGACTAGAACGTTACATATTTCATTCGATTTGAATACAAGACCTCAGAGGGGAAAAAGGAATAATGATATCAATGATATTATTACGGCAATCATCTCTATGATCTCGCGCGTAGCAGAGAACGCGATTCTCGGTCCTCCGTCCGAGGGAAACCGCCCTCTTACCCATGACCATGAAAACCGGGATGCGCCGTCAGCAGCCGCGGAGTTCACGGACCCCGCGGCCCGCTCACACTCTCCTCCAGACGATGCCGGCAATGCCAATCGATGAAACCGTCTGCCGCGGCAGCCACCACCTCCTCTGCCGCCGCTACGAGCCGGCCGCTCCCCTGACGCAACCTCGGATCTGCCTCCCCCGACGTTGCATCCATACCTACATACATGTGTGTATGCGTGCGTTTGCGCCCTACCCATTCATGCATCGCGAAGTCCGCACGTGTGTGTCAATATTAGCACGCCGTGTTGCGCTATCGCGAAAGCGGAAGACTCGCCTTCCGGCGATCATCGAATCAGATCTGATTAAACGGCGCTCCTGGGAATGTATCGGTTTGCAGGAAGAGCACATTATGTGTGTTGCATCTCGACTGAGCTTTTCAAAAACCAATTACCTGATCAACTCCTTGAAAAAATGATAGAGTGAAAATACTGTATAAAGTTGAAAATTAATCGGGTAGTCTGTAAAATCAAAATTACATAAGCCAGTCTCGCTTGAGATTCACACATAATACGTGTACGTTTCGCATCACGTTGAAAAACTTTGGTAAATTTTATTACCTTCCGTGGCGGATAGGCACTTCCGAGTATACATTAGCAAACAACGACTGATCCAAGTTTTAATTGACTCCAAGCGCATAAACGCCGGTAATGAGCGTGCCGAGGAAGCTATGGTGCGAACGATGTTAACGAGCCTCTTTCTAAATCGTGGTTTTGCGTATGTTGTACACAATCCCGTGATCGTGATACGTATGTACGAGAGAAGAACAACTTACGCGAAATGATGTGACGCTAAGTGACATTTGATGCACACGACCACATATTTAGGCGCCGCGGATGGCCTGACGACTGACGTGTGAAGTTACGCTCATTACGCGACGCCACTGATAGCATTATGTGATCATTGGCCAAGAAATTCGGAAATCGGACATTTTTATTGGCCAACTCCATTAGTGTCCTTTTCATGGACAATAACACATGTATATATTTAACGAAGTATTTTTTTTTAATTCTAATATGACTGGTCTAATTCTGAGATTACTAAAAGAAAAATTATAATATTTTTAATGTTCTTCATTCTTTCTTCAATCGAATGAAATTAATAGCAGAAGAAAGTAAATTAATTTTTTCTAGTTTCAAAAATTGGCCCCCCCTAGAAAAGAGGTTAATGCTTCTACCATGCTTCTTGTGTAGTGTGTACTTAGTGCAACTTGATGCTGTTAGGTTATGCGTCCTTTCAAATGACTCGCGTCTCTCGTTAACGTTGTCGAAGCTTTCAGTTCGAGTCAGTTTTGATAAAGAAGATTGAGAAGCGTCTTTCGTAGAAATCGAGAATCCAGTCGAGCTGAGGAATTTCAAGTAAGCATCACAAGCATATATTGGCCATTCTAGCAATTTTTCCATCCTGTCCCGTCAAGTGTTTCAGCTTGGGAGACCTAAGAGCTCCTCTGATCTTTCGATTCGCTCGCAAGTCGGGAACCGTCCTAATCGTGCTCTGAGGCACTCAATATCGGGGACGTCCCACGATTCACGGATGGCATTTATATAGCACGGCCTCGTGCCTGCATGCGTCCCTGGCATGTACGCGCCACCGCTCGATACGCGCGTCCAGGGTTCGTTAGCCGTCACGGTCGCACGGAAGAGTACCGGAGAGAAAGAGAGAGAGAGAGAAAGAAAAGGGGGAGAGAAAAAGAATCGCGGTTGCTCCGACGGCGGTCGCCGTCGTTCGGTAAAACGTTTCTCTAGCTACAAATACGAATGCAGTCGCCGGCGCGGCGTTTTCATGTGGGCATTGCACACGCGTAGGTGCCTGCCACTCTCTGGAGCGCCTACACCGCCGATCGATACAGCATGCCGCATGCTGTTGCACGTGTGCTGCGTGGACGCGTGGCGTCGAAAGAGACGAAGGAAAGAGAGCCGGTTAGCGGAGGGCCCACCATTAAACGCGATTGCCCAAGTTAATTGGCAGCTAGCGCGAACTCGTTAGCCAGCGATCGTAGGCTCTCGTTCCGCGGATCGACCGGAGTCTACGACAATGCGTCGTCGTCGCGGAGGAGTCCCCCCTCCCCCCCGACTGGCGGCCGATTCCGAGCCGGGGCCCTCGATTTGCGGCGGCTTCAGGCGGATTTAAAACATATTATGATAGTATGATGACAATGGGACTTGGACACGCTTGATACCGATAGCTATTTTGCCTTATCGTTTCCTACTTTAGAATCTGTCTGATGCAGAAATATTATTAAATAATCCTTAAGCTTGTTACGAGATAACATGACTGTAACATGAGGAGGCTTAATCTCGTTCCTCAATGATAATTCGAAAACGTTTAAGTCAACTTGTGTCAGTAAAACATCTCGAAATATTTAACTAAATTGTTAAGCGTTTCGAGATCGTGAATAGACCAATTTATCAGACGCCATAATTTCTAATGTTTGTAATCTTTACAGGCTGTGCGCATTAATGGGAATGCACGACCTAGAGCCATACTTTCCTCGTTTGAAAATGAAGTACTAGAAATCGCGCCGCGGGCACTCTTACTACACACTTGCGTATGAAATATCAGCCTGGACGCCTAATCTATTTCGATGACTCTACCGGTCGGTTTCTGCTGGCGCATCTCGACTGCATCGGCAACCTAGTTTCCTCGTTAACTTCTCGCGGAGGCTCGCTTTTCACCTCCTCGTGTAGTCCACTCGAGAGAAGATTGAAGTCAGGATTTATCCAAGTTCCACTGTGCGAGCGTCGTCTCGCGTCGACTCGCCTCGTTAAATTCCACCGTTTGCAGTTTGCATAATAACCAATAAGAAGCTTATCCCGTCTGGCTGTTTGCCACGGCTCGGCAAGGATCTACGGATGTTCAATTAAATGGAACTAACGGTCGTCTTACGATGCTCGTCGACCTTAAAGCGTTCATAATTTTCTTCCCGATCTCAAGTGCGACGAGCTCGAGCGATACTCGTAATCAAAATAAATCAATTAGTAACGTGTAATAAAGGTACGGTATTTTATTAGAAGTAATATTAAATCACATTACGTTGAGTCTACGTCGATTTTTATCAATTAAAAATTATTCATCTCGCGACGATATTAATCATAATCTAAAACATGTTTGATTCTAAATAGATTAATCGACATTCGAGAAAAGAAAATATATTTTCATGTGCATTAATGTATGAAAAATATTTTGCAGCTTCTACCTTTTATCAAAGTTAGTGACTCTATTTTTCGCGGCATGTCTACATGGCCCGGCGATAGATGCGCGAAACATGCTATTGTCATAATCCGCAGCGTAAGAAGAGAACTACGTTTTATCTGGCCGTACTCCGCCGTCGTGGTTGCGGACAATCGAGATCACGTCCTCGTCTCTTACCGTTACGTGCAGCCAAGCACACGAGTCTTGTGTGCTTGTGTGCGCACACATACCAGTACTTCATACGCCCACACAGGCATATACGAAAAGAATGAAAAAAAGAAAAAGAAAATTTAGCAAAGCGGATACGTAAGGGATATGTGTGAGTTCCCGCTGCCTCTCTGTTGCGTATATTCGGCCTCTTTTTCGAGCTCTCCCTATATACAGGCATATACGACCGGCTACCATATAAGGACCTATACACAGCCTTGTCGATGCTGACCCACCGTTTGAACGTATCTCTCGAAAGCCTCTCTCGCGATCCCAGGAACGTATCGTCCCGGACCCAAAACTCGAGACAAGCGCGACCCACGAGACCGGTTTGTTTTTTTTTATCAGTGTCTTCTGTACTTTCACATGCTCAACATTATATTGTATTACAACTCAGCCTGAAGTATTGCAACCCTGAGAAAATACTAGAGTTTCTCAAATGTCCTCGCAGCTCTTCAATATAGATTTATTACCGTGCAATATCGTTTATCTTTTCAGTCATTCGCTTTGCAAGATCGTTTCGCCCAGAATCGTCGTCCAAAAAAGCATCGTGGAAAAAGGTCGTACAAAATTGATGACCTTGCACTGTTGTCGATGATGTTGCACAATCATGCCGTGTGTACCGATAATGTGGTTAGTATATCTGACGTCCCCGTGACTTCACCCACGTGGAATGCAGACCTTTTCTTACTCTCCGCGTCTCTCTTTTGAATCCGCAAGTTTACTCGCATATGGGCGAATTCGATGTTATCAATTGGCTTTTCAATGGGCTTTCATAAAGCACAAATAACATACTAAAAATATACTGAACACGACATATGTATATATATAAGGTGTTAAATAATTGTAATTTTTCTTTCGCATGTGAACGATTAATATAATTTATTTTGAGATAACACAATATATTAAATGTACCGGAATATTAATTTCATCTATTTCCAGATGCACAGGAAATGTAATCGTTACGCGTACAACGTAGACGTAAAAAGAAAAAAAAACGATCGATTTCGTCATAAATTGCAGAACATAACATCATTAGAAAAAAAGCACGTAGGAGTTAAACACAGATCGATATCGATCACCCACGTAAGCGTAATTAGTATTGCGTTCTTTTCTTACATTTTTTCACGTTGAATCATGCAAAGTTTTAAGTCTGCCTGAATGCGCACAATCGCTGTTGAGAAGCCCGTTTGGTGAAAGGGGGTCAAGCAGAAGGCGGCATCCGACGAATGAGTCATTGACAGTTTAGCGCGTAAATGCGTCGCCAGTACTGGATTCGATATAAGACGTGTACATACATGTTGAGATACACAATGTGTACACTCCGCGACGTTGATTTCACAACTATCGGGTTATGAGCGAAGTAATGTCTGACTCGGTAGCTGCTATTTTTTTTTTTTTTCTTTCGAAAGTGTCGTTTGCTATTTAAAGCGAAAAATGCGTCGATTCATGAAATATTTTTTGAGAATTGTCTCGCTCTCTCTCTCTCTCTCTCTTTGTTTAATGTTTGATGTGAATGTATTGCAATACATCTGTTCGGCCTATATGCACAGCTGTAATTTAACTTTGTAATGTAAAATTGCGAAGAAATAGTCGCGTTCTTTAGAGGAAAGAGGCGACGAAGGAATGCGGGGTATTTATCAAAGTTCCTCTTGTAATGTGCGTCATTATCGTAAATAACAAATGATGGGTGCGGATGAGATCAACTGGCAGCGTAATATTTTGCACGTGAAGCGCGAAGTAAAGGATTGGAAATTCTTTCTCGATTGAATATTCGCGAATACAAATGGATATAGAAATTATCAGATTTTATTATTTACTGAAGCATATAGTAAATATTGCCATGTAATGATCGCGATACTATCTGCAATCATAAGTTAATTATTTACTTTTCATGTATCTCTCATGATTACAAATTACCTGACAAATGTTTCTTTTATTTTGATAATTGCGTGATTTAATACCGACGAAAAATTATTGCTGTGCTTGTGAGCGAGGGAGTGGGGGGGGGGGGGGGAGTGTGACAAGGAAATATACTAGAAGGAAACGGAGACCGGAAGCAACGAGCCACCGCTGTTTCCGTTGCGTGATACATAAATTCGCTGACTGAGAATTGCGTGAGTTTGAAGATAAATCAGATTTCTCATATAATAATTTTTTAAATTCTACAACTTTTTTTCTATTTTTTTTCTACCATTTTATAAATGTAACTTTTCTTAAATTTATTTCTATTTTATAAATTTCCTTATTTCTAACTTAACAGAACTGAACATTTTTATTCTTGTTATATAGCAATGAAAAAAATTGCAAAAGCTGCAAGCAAAATGAAAAAAGAAACTGTGATGTGTCATATCTCGGTCGCGATCTTTCGAATTTAAAAAGAGGAAACTTCTAAAGTATCGAGTCTGCGAAATTTTAATTGTGTTCGGCGAACGTATCGGCGAATAAAGTTCCTCGCTGGCATTTTCGCTGTATTTGCGATGTATCGTGACGGTGCGACGTGCAATTCCGACGTGTTGTTGCCGATAACTTCGTTCCCGGCTTCGTTGGCATTCAATAGCAGCCGCTGTTGTCAGCGCGCGGATTGTTGGTGCGGGCGGCGCTTCAACAAAGGAAACGACACGTTCGCGTTAACAATTGGAAACTGCGCGGTGCCGTTTCTCGCTGATACGTATTTGTTTGGGGCGATGCTCTTTGTGCACCTTACGTGGAAATGGTTCTCGTACTTAATAACACGTGCAATATCGCCCGTGTTCCGCTATCTTCCAGGAAGTTAAATCGATTCTGTTACGAGCAGGTGCTCGTACACCTTGCACGGACACCTTTTACATTATTATCATAATATGTAGCGAAGTATATGTACTGTTATTCGTTAAATATAAAAAAATAGATATAAGAAACTATAGAAATTATAAATTCGAAATTAAGAAAAAAAGCATTACTTATACAAAACCAATTTTCTGTTTCGCGTTTTAATAGATGTATATATACATTATACTTAAAAAAAACAGACAATCACATTTGGGATATTTGTTGCGTACTAATTGCTGTAAATCAACAACGTACTTCAGATTATAACACATTACGATTTTTATTTACACACATTGACATTTTCTTAACAGTTCGATAATTTCAAATTCTTCAAGAATTTTCAAGTAATAAAATTATTGCACATAGAACATTTCCGTAAAATACAATACATATTTTACTGTTATTAGATATTGAAAATTGGAAATTTTTTAATCGGAGTAATTTTAATTGGAGTTATATACTTCAATTTTTTAGGATGTACATTGCGCGAAGATGATTGAACTTACAATTATTTCTGTTTTACAGATTAAGAAGTACAAGGCTAAATCATGTCGAGTCCGTCGTTGAAGGACCTGCCTAAAGTAGCTCTAGACCTGAAAAGCGAATTGGAAGGTTTCAATCATGGCTGCATGAAGAAAGCCGCTACTGCCGAGAAGAACGTTTTACCCTCCGCCGAAGGTATGTTAATTCCAAGAATAATTCAGTTAACTTCGTTTGAAATTGATTTACGAATCGAATTCTCTTATTTATATGCTTTTTATTATATGTTTTATTCGTATATTTAATATTTAACGAGTATATATATTTTTATTAATTTTACAACTAATATTTGATTAATTAATATATGATTAATGTTGTGTGTGTTTGGTGTTTTTTATTCTAATTTATATGATTAAAAAATTGATCTTTATTTCTATCCAAGTAAGATTAGACGCGTTTAGTATTATAAATGCGGCTTATAAAGAAAGGATTGAATTTGCTCGTGCAAAATGTATAAGTAAGGGAAGTGATTTAAGCGCAAAGCTCACCAATGCGGTACTTCCTTAAAAACGATAGCTGCAATAAAAATGTGTGAATTGCTGACGTAGACGTGCGACAGGAGCGGCAGCATTCTGAGTTGATACATGGCGTGGAAACCTTTAAGACAGATCAGTTGAAGCACGCCGACACGAAAGAGAAGATTGTGTTGCCTAACGCCAAAGGTATTGCCCATTAAAGATCGGAGAGACTTCTGGAACTTCATTCTTCAATCCTGCGAGGAGTACATCCTTGGCTTTTTCACGGTGGCAGCGGAAATCCAAAGTCAACTATCGCTTCCGCTTCTCGAAGAACAATCTCTCGCCTGCAAAGCTTTCTCTTAGAATAATTCGATAATAAAATTTTCAATACGAAAATTTTACTGGTAGCTTTGATGGCATTTTGGGATCATATTGCTTGTTTTTTTTTCATTAATTTCTTGCTGCACTATCTTGTAACATAAAATTTAGAACAGATCTTAAGAAGTGACTTTTCTACAATATTTATGCAGGTCTTTCTAGATTCGTCTACTCTCATTTTATATGGATTCCTCCTTGATGCAATCTGAAATCGATGTTCCCTCAGTTGTTGAAAAGTCGAGTTATAAACTGTTCAAAATACAAGGCTTCTCACGACTTATATGTCTAATAAATTTGGATTAAAATATATAATAGAATTAAAGAATAAAAAAAAATTAAAATCAAATATATTCTAGGATATTTTATACATACAAGTAGCAAGAAGTTAATCTGATATTTAGGAGAATAAATTCAAGATATAATTTATTAATAAATTGCCCATTAATTCTGTTAAAAATTATTAAGAAAACTTTAGCTTCTTTTAACTTGAGCTCAAATGTAATGCGTAATTTCGCTTCATAAAAATGCGTACACTTTATCTGCATACATGCGGGATATTAATAGCAGCAAGTGCCTTATAAAGGAAGGACGACAAACGGTACCAATCATTGATTGAGCGCCGTTCGTCGATTATTATGCGGCGATCGTAAATCGCGCAAACAGTTTTTGAATTTATTCTCCGCTAAACCATTCGAGCTACGCTACTAGCTGGAAATAACAAATTTGTAGCCAGCTGCTAAGAGGGTTCATTCTTGATTCTGCGATTCTGTTTTTTATATCCATCGTTTCGTTTCTGAAATCTGATTTGCTTGCTTTTAGACGTCGCCGCGGAGAAGACTCAGCAAACATTGATCGCCGGCATCGAAAAGTTTGACACCGCAAGTCTGAAGCACACCGAGACGCAGGAAAAGAACCCGTTACCCGATAAAGATGGTACGATATATAAGTCAGGCTTTTAAATGTACTTACGTACAGAATACTTTATTAATTACTATTAAATTAAAAGCGAGTAGAAATTTATCTTATAAAATTGTACATTTTTAATATTTAAAGATTGATTTTAACACGGTGGGTTTTTAATCTTTTCGTTCGATTTTTATTGTTGGTAATATTATAAATATTTAGTCTTTAAAGATTGATTTTAAAACGGTGGATTTTTAATCTTTCCGTTCGATTTTTACTATTGGTAACAAGTCATGGAATAGTAAAATAGTTTATTACAAGTAATTATTTTATTAAATGATAATTATAAATTCGAATTTATTACGAAATTTTGTTAATTTCTTATGCAGCGATCCAGCAAGAAAAAGGGAAACAACAGTTAATATCCGGTATCGAGAATTTCGATCCGGCAAAGCTGAAACATGCGGAAACCCTCGAGAAAAATCCTCTGCCCACCAAAGAAGGTTCGTACACTGCACGCTCTCAACTTATGCTCTTGTATCTGTTCGAGATGATGTGTCGCTCACTTAGGCAATGTTATTTCAGCGATCGATGCCGAGAAGGTAGCCGCTTAGAGAAGCTGCCACACTGAAAAACGAAGGAAAGGAACGGGAACGGCGCGACTCGTCGCTTCTTCCATTTTCTATATCCGTGACATTTTATAACAATTATTCGTACATTGCCAAGGAAAAAAAAGCGCGAATGCGAAGCACTGTATTAGTCGTAATGCTATGAGTATACTTATCCTATCGCCGTTTTATGGCGTTGTCCTTTTGGCGAGATCAGAAGATTTGATCGAAAAAAAAACGTGTAACGTTTGAGTTAGCCGATGACGATACCGCTGCCGCTTGTTCCACCTCGGTACGATTCTGCCGCTTTGAAAGACAATTCGGTGACAACGACAAGAATTAGGTAATGACACGAATGAGAGCAAACCTAAATACAGCTCTTGTCTCGCGCGCATTGTAAGTTTATCTAACTTATCTTCTCGCTGCATCTACTCATTTTGTTGCTAAATACGTGACAAATATTCAATTTTACCAACAGCCGAATACGGCTGCTTAGAGAGCGAAAGACTTGTGACAAGAGAAAGAAAGTGAATGTGGCGAGTTAAAAATTAATTTTAACGAGACAGACGAGGGTCCAATTTGACAGATCACCGGAACACTGCACGGGATCGTCATCTCGCCAGAGGATGTAGTTTTTTTTACATCGAGAGAGCTGCACGCGCGTGTATATTCGTTATTTTCGATATAAGCAAGCAAAATTGTCGGTGGTATTGCATTTGATGCGTTACAGCAGACATCGCGGAAGTACACACGTACATACAGTGGTCAATTTTATATTTATGTATTGTAAAAATCATATTTTGTATAAACGGGCTATTGTACTTTTTTAATATTTCGTATACATCGCATTGTCATTTCGACGAAATTATTACGAGGAATAAAAAAGAAGTAATTTGTACAGAAGTGATATCTGCTTTTTTTGGCCCTAATTAAATTTTATTAGCTTGAAAGACATTTACTTTTTGTTTTCCGTCCATAAATATGTGCAACGGAAATTGTGTGTATACTGCATATATTTATTTTATAGTTGCGTTTAGCACTAAATCTGGCTATTATTACTTCCGATTTTTATTTATCATGTGTAAACGATATCCTGAGAGAATTGAAAGCTAGCCGCATTTAACACTAGATGCAGGATGCGAATATTATTATCATTGTTAGGATTATAGTAATTTTCTATTCTAAGTCTTTTTATAACAATTTACAATTTAATATGTGATAATCTGCAAAATCAATGCTTTTAATGAGCTACAGTTAATATATAATATTAGCTACAGCTTATAATATAATAGATCTGCAAAATAATCAGCGTCAATTAAATTAACCATTTATAAGGATTTACAAAAGGATTGAAAAGAATAATTGATTTTATTAGAGACTTATTTTTAGACCATTCCATGTTGCGTTTTTTTTTAATCATAAAGGAATAAACATCCGTCCAGGATTAATATTTACATTAATTAACGTAACTCTAAATGATTAAATTGACATATATCTGTAGACCACGTAAAACTAAATCGCAATCTTTAGAATGAGATAAGAGTTGAACATCGAATTGAAATTTGGCGCTTATTTACCTGTACCGGGATTCTCAAACGCTTCAGGACGATTGTCGGTATCGTCGCGCAGCTTTTCTTACATATATAGTCATACATATATAAAAAAGGCTGTGCAACGATACCATCAATCGTAGTTAGGCGTTTGAGAATCCCGGTACTGGACTTCTATTCTGTATCTACTACCGATAATTGTCGATATCATTACCCGATTTTATATTAACCAATGACAAATTCGATGTCGTTGTATTGTCGTTTTCTATACATTAGCACAGCATTTTTTAATACGTAAAATATCTAACGATGATGTAATACAACGCGATACTAACTGCACTCGTTAAAAGTTATAAAAGTTACAGAATCGGGATACTGCAGATACGCTGCTTGGCCAGGAAAGCGGAAGTCGAAGGAGACGATTTCGAAATTGCGATTGGTTAATGTATCGACAACGTCGCCCACGTCGGCCAATCGTGTCGCTACAAGACGCATCTTCCCGTCTTCCCGAGCCGCCGGCTCCTCTTCGTCAAAGGCTCTCTCGCCAAGGCTCTCGATTAATTTTGACCAGAGTCGTCGTATCTCGGAGGGCGGAATTTCCTTTCGTAATGTCCGGTGCTTGAATTCGACGATATCTTCATGTTGTGCGGAACGAAATCGTATGAGCGTATTGAGTAAAACGTGAGTATCCTCTTCGCCGATCCAAGATCTCGCTCGATTCGCAGTTCTTAAATGCAGTATCTCGGAACGTCGCGAGTAAATTTCGCTTGTGAGTGCAATCCGATTAACAATCGCAATCGGATCGTCATCACATCAACAATCGCTCGCGATGTGTGCGAGAGGTAGCGAACCCTGTGATATTTCTCAGACGAATCTACGGCCGGTGCCTTCTATTTAGCGACGAAAAGCGAATTCTGTTATTGTTGTCATTGAATGTCACTGTTGTTGAAAAAAAAAAAAAAAGACAGAACGATGCTTGTGTCTGATCGCTAAATGGACGATACCCCCTACACCTAGACGTCATTGGGAGGGGGAGGGGAAAGTGGGTAACGACTAACGAATAAACATCACGGCATCACGTATTCTGCGTTTGAAGTCAAACGGCAAATCGAGCAAATGGCCGTTGTTTTTCCGCAAAGTCCGTGATGGTGCCGTTCTGCTGGTGGGAGTAGGTGGAGAAGATTAAGGTGAATATTCCGCCCTTTTTCCTCTCCTTTCCGTCTATTTTTTCCACGCAAGAGTTTTTTTTCTGGCTATCGCGAGAAAGCCTGCCTCTACTTTCCCGAAAAACCACCTTCCCGAGGTATATACGCCTCGAGTCGCGGCAGTCGCGGGACCAACGCATGGTTTCTCCTCTTATTCGCAACTTCGCATCTCCTTTCGATCGTGGAAATCCGTTTGACCTTGGCTCTTGGAAAGGTCGAAGAGAAAGTTTGGCCAATTGATCGATTTTCCCATGAAATGCCTCATCATTCGATTATCTGTGATCGGTTTGTATTTACAATCGCGTCTTCGTTGCCCTTTCTGATATATCGGCATACTCTTTGTCCTTTTGTCGCGGTGCGATAGTGTGAGATTAAAGTAAACTTCGATAACCTGTGACTATTTCCGTGAATATCACGCGTCTCGGTACGTTTTCTTCCGAATGTTTTAAAAAAGAACGATCTTTTGTTTCTTGTTAATTACTTTTATTTGTACTGGACCCATTATTTTACTACGATGTAGATCCACATTTTTTGCGAAATTTTAGTGTATCTTTATGTGTTGCATCATATGATTTTTTTCTACTCTATAATCGTAGTTACTCTACCCACACTTTTGTTTAGAAATTTGTGCCAATTTTCTATGCCTTAATTTTATATTGTAAAATTCTGACAATTTTTTTATTTTGTAAGACAATGGACTTGCTGATCATTCATATTCTAATTCTAGCATATATTATATGTATATTCTAGTACATAAATTGAAAACTAATAAACTATATAGAGATTTATGTTCATATTTTTAGAGAGGGAGATACTGTTAACATTATATATTATTTTATTAACTTAGATAAAAAAATTAATTAACTCTTCCAAGTTTATCATTAAAAATATATTATAAAAAGATTAGGTTAGAATTTTTATATTTAAGCCATTGTTATAATTTATTTCTTTTGAGATTTCTATCATTATTTATTTATTTTTTTAGAAAATAAAAAAGTATCTTTCCCTTGAATTACTCTGTGGATAGAGTATATCAAAGACAAAAAATATTTAGCAGTATCTAACAGTATAAAGAGATATAAGAAGGTAAGGTAATGATAATTCTGAGATTGTGAAAATAAGGAAGATTAGGTACTTTGTTAGCTAAATGTATATATTTGTAGCAGTATATTGAATAGTAATGTCGACTAGAGGGATGTCGAAACGGGTGCAGGAGCCAGTTGATCAATGGCTGGCAAAGGAAGGGTACTTCAGGAAAGCTACTGCCAGGGATCCAACCTGCTTATTCAGAGCAATCAGCGAACAAGTGTATCATACGCAACATTATCACCTACGAGTGAGAAAAGAATGCACGGAATTTATGAAGAAAAAGAGACACTTGTTCATGGATGTTAGTGTCTCTATGATTGTCTGTGACTGTCCGTTTTCGTATCAAGAGAATTTACTCTCATTTTTCTGGTCTTTTTTGTTTTAACAGTCTGTATCGATGTCATTTGATTACTATCTTAAAGAAATGCAATGTTTCACGGAGTGGGGAGGCGTAAACGAAATTCGTGCCATGTCCTTGCTGTACAAGAGAGATGTAATCGTGTTCATCGGAGAGAAACAGATATGCGAGAACGTTACCAATAACGGCTTTAAAAAAGCCGTTATATTGCTTTGTCACACAGAGGGGAAGCAATATGAGCCTGTTTACCCGATGGCTTTTGTACAATCAGCTGCATACTGCCAATGTACATATTTCTTATTGATATAGTTCGCGTCGTGTCTATAAACGAGTTTTCAAAATTTTTTGTAATCTTTTTTTTGCAGCTATTGTCTATGAAGTTGTATATAGGTATATGTATCAAATACCTAACATAAAGACTATTGCGGATAGAATGCTGCATAATCGAACTCCCTCACTTAGACACGACAGATTTTTTCAGAAGGGAAATCTTGACATTAGGGAGTAAGTTATTTCATCAGATCCCATAATGAAAATTATGGTTTAAGCATTTTAAGTAAATATTAGAAAAAAACGTAGATTGTTTTTAAAAATGATATATATTTCCGCAGACAATTGATTGAAGATTTATACAAAAAAGTAAAAAATGATAATGATGATATGGACGAAACGCAAACCGACTGGAAGGAAACACCACCTATTCCTTATAAAGTTGCAAAAGCGCTGGCTCCTGATCTATATCGTAATATAGAGTTAGATATATGGCACGAATTGAAACGAGGTATATAATATAGAAACTTCACTTTTTATTCCCTTTTTCAAGTAAGAGCAATATTTAAAAATAAAATTATCTGTGTATGCGCAGAGGTAAAATCTGCAGGCTGGAACAGGTATAACAGTAATGAGCTGCAAGTCGGCGGCAAATGTCTTATAGAGATTAGCGTAAACGATCTAGAACATTGTGACGGAAATAACAATAAGAATTTGCGCGTTAATCTGTCGGAATGTGGTACCAGTGATACTGATAATAAAATTGAGCAACAAAAATTGAAGCAAGGGCCCCTTTGGCTGCAAGGTTATATACAGGAAATGAATACAGAGAAGGAGCCAGTTTTAGTTTTTATCAAAGACCTGGGAGAGAAAAAATTTGTTCCATATGATGCTCTGAAGCCATTACCTTTAGTAAGAAGAAATAGGCAAAAAACTTGGGTGCCGATCAATAGAAACCACTCAGTTACTCCGGATTCAAGTTAGTTTATTAAATTATTAAACATAATATTGTATTATTTACATGTAACGGATCTTTATTTTGTATTTAATTAGATCGACGTTGGAAAAAACCATATAATAATTCCTTCTCACGAAAAAGAAGGGATACCATAACTACGACAAATGAAACCTCAAATAATACAAACAAAAATGTATTAATAAATAGTGATGGTCATAATAATAATAATAATATTGATAATACTAATATCAATAAAGTTGATAAAACTGGGTGTGACGAACATCAACAAACCTACGACAAACCTCAGTATGTATATTTATTAGAATATTATTTGTGTTTTATAAAAGTATTGTTTCGCATTTTTGTAATAAAAAAAAACTGAATTCTTTACAAATGTGTTGGTTTTGTTTTCAGTAAAATAGATCAAAGCCAAACATTAGAAAATCATTCTAAAGAAGATTCTTCTAATTATGCGACAAATGTAAGTAAGATTTTTCGTAAGAAAATTCGTATTCGAAATGCTTAAATTATTAAAACTCATATCTTTCGCCTTTCGTTCGCAGGAAGAGGCTAACAGCGTACCTGTGACAACTATACTTGACAATTCACAATCTACGATGTCAAGCAACGTAACACGGGAAATAACGGAAGGACGCAAAAAACCCCATGCAGTATTTAGAAGGATGAACAATACTGTAAGAAATAAGACTGAAAAATTCAATTATTTTGGTAAGAATCTTCAGAATTCAAGCTCTAAAGTATTAAATAAGACCACCTTTCAATGGTAATTTGTTTCAAATAAATAACATATTACCTTGTATACGCTATAATTTAAAAACTTGTAAATTTTTTATATTTCCAGAGTACTGTAAAAATTTTTTAAAATTTAAGTTTTCACTCTTTGTTTAAATTAACTAAAAGTGTGTATACTACATAATAGTAATGAAAAAATCGCTATGCAAAATTTTGTAACTTGATTTTAACACATTTAATATTAGTCGTTTGCGCTATAACAGCTTGTCACATTGCACATACATAATTATTTCAGCAAATAATGAATTTATTTGTTACAAGTTAACTAAATTAAAATTTACTGGCAATTAAATATGTAAGTCTTAATTTTTCTCAAAAGTACCCGAACATTTTTGATCTTAATTGCAGGTAATTCACAAGCAAACATGTATGGCAATTCAAATATATCTTACGTTGCCCCAGATAACGCCAGTGCCTATTCCTATCATCCATACATGTCAGGAAATTTGTCGATAAATGGGGAACACAATCCCAACCAAATTGATCGTACGTATTTTATGACATTATACATATAGCGATATTATATATACGGCATAATTTCATATTACAATGCTTGTTTACAAATAATATTTTCTTCTATTTCCTACATTTCTTTTTTAGATTCATTTACACCGAATATCTTTTATAATTTACATTTGCTACTGGAGGTACGTAGTGGATAAAAAAGAGTAATTGTAATTATAATTTATTGATTATTTTTAAATATACTTTGCACAGGAGCGTTCTATAAATCCAACTTATTACGGACCGATAATGTATGGACCGAATCATCAAGGCACGCAGTCTTTGGGCGCACCATCAAATGCTCGTATGTACAGTAATTATCAATAAAAATCAATATAAATGATCGATGATGAAACTTATTCTATACAAATTTTAATAGATGTTCCGTGTATGAGTAAAGAGGAAATAGATCATCTTGTTAACGATATGCAAAAGTGTTCGTTAACGTACAACGAAGGAGCAAATGTCAGTGCTGAGCTTTCCAATGCTTTCCATTTGAACATGAATTGTGTGCAAAATGGAAAGCAATCAAAAAATTCGAGCGGGAAAGACTCCTTGTATCAAATTCAGCAGAAGGGAAAGCAAACCGGAACTGTTAAAGGTAATAATAAAAAAACTTAATGCGGCAATATCTTAGGAAGTGAATTTACAGTAAAACGAAAACATTATATTAAAATTGAAGGAATATTCACTTTTATTGTCTTTTACAACACAAGGTAGAATTCAAAAAAATTGAAGAAAAGGAACCAAAATATCAAATTCTTGCAATTAAACTTGTAATCGAAATGTTTCATCTAGAGAAAAGAAGCAATGACAAATTCAGAACAAGACAGCAGCAAGATGAAAATAATTACGTTATATAATAAAAATTAAGCAAATGGATAAATAATTAAAATGAAAAATTTTAGTAATTAAAATATAAGTTTAACTTACTAGAAATAATTCAAACTCAGCAGAATTTATGAACAAAGAACAGGATAAAAGAGACTGATACATACAAATATAGCGATGTGTCTTCTACCCTTCCCCTCTCCTTTTCCTTCATCTCTTCCCCTCTCTCCCTCTTTCACCCCAAAAAAACCGTAAAATGTCAACAGCATATTTATATAATATTTTGATAACATTACCGTTAATATTAGATGATCACTGTTCTTGGTGATGGAAGATACATTGCTTAATTTTATTAAATTAGTTTCTATCAGTATAGTTCTTTGTTTCTAGGCTCGTATATATTTAAATTATTTCTGGTAAGCTTTAATTTTACTTTATTTCTTGAAAATTGAATATTTACTGTTTTAACTTATCTGCATTTGTTACATAATTTTTAGTAACAATTTATTAATTTATATGACAACTAAAAGTTTTTTTCTTCTATTTTCTCTTGTTTTGAATTTGCCATCTCTTGGACCTTTTCTAGGCGAATTATTGCGATTTTAAAAATCTATATCAAATTGTTACAAATACGAATAGAATTGAAAAATGAATTAGAAAATATAAATATGAAAACTCAATTATACGTAGTTAATATATTCTCATTAGATCTATATCCCTTTTCTAAAGATCCACTGGATCGTTTTTTACTTCACTTTCTTTTGTAGGCAATAAGATACGAAACCGCCAACAAAACGCTCGTGGATCGGCGTATATGCAGCAATACTCGGGTCATCAGTACGACGCGGCGATGTCGAATGGTTCTATGAATCCGTATGACGCGCGAAGGCACGACATGCACGTGCTACAGTCGCAGCAGCATCACTGGGATCCGATGTCGCATCAGATAGCACCTATGATAACACCTGGCCCGGCAAACGGATATACACCGCCGCAATATACAACGTCGAGCCCGATATTCCCATATCATGAGCTTTCATCACACTACACTAACGAAGGCAACTCCGGAAATACCTCGTATTACTTGGGAAACGGTGGTTACATATCTGTACCGTACTTATCGCCTCAGCACGTCGACGCGGCTGAGAACGGAGGTGTACCCGCTCCATCGTACCCGCAGCATTTTTATTCGATGACCGAGGCTTACCCGCCTGCGGGCCACTCTTCAACAAATGGCCAGCCGATGATGTACTCGCAACCGATGATGTATCCACAGTCGATGCAATATCACACTGTACCACCGCCGTCGCCGCACATGCAGGAACAATGGAGCCCGACGTTGGGGCCGCAGCCCTATGTTTCCCAATGTATAGCTCCAACTCCAGGTCCGGCTCCGATAGAACCGTCCCTTAACGGACAATGTACCATTCCGAAAGGTTCACTTTAGATTACACTTACTTTGAAGACTGACAATTTATAAAATTTAATCTCTAATAATAACAATTAAAAATAGTATCAATAGTTAACGACGTTTTATTCGTCAAAAGTAAGATTCTGACGACTGAAGATAATTATAAAATATAAGTGAGGTTTGATATAATTGTTAAAGCTTTATTAATTCTTAAATAGGACCTATTTGATAATCCCAATTGATATACCAATTAAGCACCATGAGTGTTTGAATAACGATGGATTAAAAATAACAGTGATCATCACTGTTATTTTCAATCCATTATTAAAAAAGTAACAGTGATGATCACTATTATTTTTAATTTATCGTTATTCAAACACTCATGGTGCTTAATTGGTATATTAATTGGGATTATCAATAGGTCTATTTAAGATTTAACAAAGTCTTAACAATTATATCAAACCTCGCTTATAATTACCCTTCAATCTTCAGAATTTTACTTTTGACGAATAAAATGTCGTTAACTATTGACACTATTTTTATATTTTGTTATAATTATGGAGATTCGATTTTATAATTACTTTCAAACTTAATCATATTCAAAAAGTATTTGGCTTTCACCTATTTAGAGAGTATATATAGCATAAGTTAATATATATAGTATACAATATGATATAAGATTAGTATAGTACAAGATCTTGTAATCCGTTAATAGTATTAGATATACTAAAGTTGGTTAACGTATACACAATTTTTACTTAACATTAACCTTTATACAACTTTTGCTAAACATTTTGTGAATAAATAATGCAGAAAGATTAATCGATATCTATTTTGTTTCTTCTCAATTTCTTTTAAATTGGATAAATATTTTTTTCTTTACTAGTATTCTGTAACATCGGCCTTTATTTTTTGCTTGTATTTGAAATAGAATAAAAAAAAAATTTTTTTTAAAGAGCCAGATTATTTTAGTATGTCCGAATTTTACTAATAAGTCATGATTAAATTATGCAAAGGATTTGCGTGTCTTCATGATTGTAACTGATGAGTAAACCGATGTGACCTTGACATACATGAACGTAAGTACATCGACGTATCATTTAAAATTTCTAGAATTTCAAGAGTATCACGCAATCTTCGAAACACTGCGATTCATAAAAGGAAGCTATAAATTGTCGAGGTTTTCTTAAAGATTTTCACGATATTCAAAACAGAATCCGCGCATAGATTAATTTGTTGGATAGAATCTACGTATGTACATATATACTTTTGAGTTGCGCATCGTACATACAATATTAAAACAAAAAAAAGTTTGGTACATGGACAAACGATTCAGTGATTGATCGTCAACGAAATTGGGACACTCTTATATATATGCATATATATTTCATAGAAATTCTAATATCGAACCGTACAATATTCTCCCCCATGTAAGATACATGCGAAAAAGAAAATTATCTCTACGATACATATCTTAAAAGCGGTAAGGTTTACGTAAAACTCGCTATTACAGGGTTTGGTTTTGATTTTAATCGCCGGAATTCTACGCTCGTATATCATACAACGTGCTAACGCTAGAGGCACTCTAAGAACTGAGATTTCACATGGTAATCAAGAAAAGGTCCAGTGTGATACACGAAGCTTAATGTTAAACTATTTACACGTATATTACACTTGATCTTCACTATTTACAATCGAAAATCTCAGGTGGACATATACTCGTGAATATCACTGATACGACAAGAAAAAGAATTAAGGAAAAATGGAATGATAAGATCTATGTTCTTTCGTAACGTACAGCTTCGACAAACACATCCTTCGGAAAAGTGCAACTTACAAGGAAATATTTATACTCTCGTGCTGTTATACTTGATATATAGGCAAACCTATTTGGCGTTAAGGCCAGAAAATCCTTCGAGTTACATCGCGTAGTACATACTGTTAGTTTTTTTTTCATTGCAAGATCCCCGCATATTTACGAGAATCCCTTTCTTCATTGCACACATTTACATAATAAACATACTGTATTAGATTCGCGTACTATTGGTGTCTCAGGTGTGTGTGTGTGTGTGCGATTTCCTCTAGATATAAGTGCATCAATTGTATAATCTAACTGTACACTCGCAACACAGTTCAAATACACAATAATATTAACATATTTAATATTGGACTAATAAAAAAAAAACAGGGATGCTCTCTGAAAGATCTCGCAATAAAAAGTCGTAATGATATTGAGCGAACGAAACAGTCAATGACAGTGAGAAATTTTCACTCGATAAACAAGCATTGGTCTTTCAATCGCTAAAAAAAGAAAAGAAACACGATCTGCTGAAATAGTTTGTTTACCGGCGAAAGGATTAGAAATTAATAATTATTAGTAGACACTTATGCGAGGGAGGAAAGCATAGATAACGCCGCAACGCGTTTCTCAGAAATTTTATTTCCGCTTAATCCATGAAAAAGAGAAATCATTTCACCATAGTTCTCATATATTCCACTTCATTCAGTCACTATTTATATACGATAAAGGTATTACAGTAATTTGCTATGTACGAATTAATCTTTAGCTACTTCCACATCAGATCTGAATCGTAGGACATTATACTATAGGACCCGGATGTCAGCTCTGATTTGAAAACAACTTCTCTCTCTATATAAGTCCATATTAAATATATTTTACAATAATATTATCATTGTACATGAACAACGTATGCTCTACACCTCGCGTTGCTTATCGCTAATTAACCAGCGCAATGACAAGATTTTTATATTACTCGACAAAAACAATAAAATTTTAAATATATAAATATAATATACATGCTATATAGAACATCACCAAAAAAAGTTTGTTAATTCAGATAAAGAAAAATTGATTTGGCTAGATTTACTTTAGCCAGAGCCGCTCTATTTTAATGAAAATTGAAAATAATAATAATGTGAAAAAGAGAACACGAAGAAAAAAAACTGTCTAAATGATTGAAAAGATTTTAGGATTACACTGACAATTTGAATTAACGCTAGATTAACGATTTAGCTATCTCTTCCTAGATTATTGTGTTATCAGAATTCTCATTTCCAGATCAAGATAAAGAGTATAATAGTTTTCTACGAAGATACAATAATATATAATGTAGGCAGAGAGAGAAAAAATGAGTCAATCTTTTAACGCTAATTCGTACCAACATAGCAGACTCTATGGACTTTTGTTATATATTTTTCGAAAAGCCGCGTTATCTATAGGCATATAATGACAAAATAAAAGCAAAACTATAATGCGCTGGTTGAAGCAACGATCGACAAGAAGGTGTTAATTAGTTAAAATAGACGAGGGGGGACTGGATTTGTGTGACCCCAATATGTGCGCCGCCTTGGTACCTCCTATTGTAAAACAAATTTTCATGTTAATATCTCTAGACAGATAATTCATATGCTAAGTGTAATTTCATGTAATTTAAAGTGACAATATTATATTTACGAATTGTAAATTTTAAACGAAGAACTCGATGATCTCGAAGATGAATTACGAGATACTCACATAAAAGTAGTGGTAAAACAGGCGAAAGGAGGTTATTCCTTGTTTTCCTCAGTAGTAACAGTGTTGGAGGGATTTTGGGACTCCGATGAGGATAAGGGTGGCGCTTCCGCTGCTGTGTCCGTCGCATCTTGACTCGAGTCCGAGCTGTCCTTCATTTCCTCTTGCTTCTTCTCTTCACAGGGAGTGGTGCTCTTAGCCTCGTCCACGTTCTCCGACTCCTCCGTCACCTTCTCGTCCTTGGAATTGGCATCGGTCACTTTCTCAGCGTCTTTACTGTCTTTACTGTCCACGCCCTCCGCGTTTTTGTCTTCGTTCTGTATCGCCTTGCTCTCCTTCTCCTCCTTCTCCTCCTTCTCCTCGTCTACCTCCATCTTTGTGGACTCCTCTTCCGTGTGTTTTTCGCTTTTGTTGTTGGACGTTTCCTCGTCCGTATTATTCTCATTGTTCTTCTCCTGCCTCTTGGGACGTCCACGTCCGCGGCCACCGCCACCACCCCGCGTCGATGTTTCCCTCTTCTCCTTCTTGGGTGGTGATGGCACTGGCGTTGTCGAAGTTAGGCCTCTGGCTGAACTGCGAGTGCGTCTCCTGCCTTCTACCTCGCCGACGGATTTGTTCATGCCCTGTAATAACAAGTGTTTTAAAACGAATGGCCAAGTGTTTACTTACAGCAAAGGGAAATATAATTCAAAATACGAGATAAATCAAATGGCCTTTCCTTGAAAAGCACAAGTCGCGTAACACAAGGTGTATTCTAATGTGTATATTCCATCTTTATCGCATCTCAAATGAATAATTAATTCGAATTAATGCTTGTTGATTCCTCTAACATCAGATATAGATAGCAATTTGTAATTGGCGCCTACGCAACGATTGGTTTCTCGTGCCTCGCCGAGGGCGCTCATTTTCCCTTCTCGCTGTCCCCACCCCGGCCAATCGAAGTCCCCCCCTCCACTCCTGACATCGTACAACGCTCACGTAGGCAGCGCGCAGGCGAAGTCGACGACGGAGAGGCTAAAACGGAGGGAAATAATCGAGGGCGAGGGGGGGAAAGAGACGGGGAACCTTGACCAGCAGAACCTCGACGGAGATTTTTGGGGGACGTATGCGATAAGCCCGGTTCAATCCGATATGAAAAGTTTTTCCTGCTTCAGATAATCGCGCGAGCCGCCGCGGGACGCACCTTTATAATTGCCTCGCCCTCCTGAGCGGTCCTTTCGAGAGTGGAGAGCCTCTTGGTGCCGCTTCGTTTGTTTTTCGTCGGAGTCGGTTTCTCCTCCGTCGACTGTTCCTGCAAACATCCAAGCCTTCCTATTCATTCGCTCCTCGTATCGTACATACGTATATACATATTTATATCGCGCACACGTACAGCCGCCGCGCGCCCGCGCGCAGCGTCCGCGCGTGTGTGCGTGCACATATCCATATTTCTTCGCACGAGAAACGTACATACGTCTGTTACGCAGTCGCGCGCTCGTCGACGTCTCGAGACCGTTCGGCGGCGCTCCTTGGGCGCCGCGTCGCGCGCGCAAGGAGCGAGCGACGGCCGCGACGGGCGCACGGCACCACGCGGCACATGACACGATAATTACGACGCTCGACTCGCGATAAGATTATCGAGGCCCATTGAACCGTGGCCGGCTGCGAACACCGAGACCAATGTCGCGTTCAAGTTTCCCGCCATTTTGCCGTGCGATCGCCCGCCCGCCCGTCCATCTATCCATCCATTCCATCCTCACCAACACACATCTACGCCTCGCGCGCGCGATGCGCGCTGCGGCTCCCGCCCGGTCGCCGCCGACGGCGGTGGCGTCTCGCGGACGTGGACGCGGCGTCGCCGCCGCTGATCGCCGACGACGGCCATCGCGCGGCACGTCGCCGCGGCTACGTTCCTGACGCTACGCCAAGAGCTGCGTAGGGCTGATTTCCCGCCTTTTCGCGCGGCACCGAGCTGTACGGCGTGGAGAGAGCCGAAGCAGGAGCGAGAGAGACGGAGAGAGCCATGAGATTAGCGGGCGCACGATCCTCCCCGGTCACGGAGAGCTTGCGTGATAAAAAAACAGCCACCATCTTTGGCGACGATGGGAGAGGATGTGCGTATTTACGTACGACGCAGCTACGAAAAGTGTTGCTGCTGGATGGATGGATGGATGGAAGGAAGGAAGGCAGGCAGGCAGGACGGATGAGCGGGCGGATGACCGGTTGGTCGGTCGGTCGGTCGGTCGGCGGCGCGGAGGCGCGCGGCGCCGTCGTCCGACGCGCGCGGGGTACCACATGGCGCGGCCGCGTCGTGATGACGCGCCATCGAGCGTACGCGGCGTACACGACGGCCCGCGGCCGTCACCCGGGGTCCCCGGGAGTACGCGCGGAAGGACGAACGAGCGTCCCCGCGGCCGCGGTACTCGGCGGGGGAGGGGGGGCTCGCTGCCGCTCGCACACGCCGCTCACGGCATGAAAACTCGGCTTGACGAAGGTGTTTCTGACGTGCCCGCCGGACCGCTTACCTTGGACGCATCCTCGATGTTGTTGTCGCTCTTGGTCTCCGTCTTTGCGTCAGACATCTCTTCGCGTGCGAATCACTCAAAAACACTGGGAAATCCACGATTCCACGGCGAGAATTCGCGCTGCGCCCGGTCGCACTGTTTATACGATAAGGAAAGATGGCGGTTAGCGTGGGTCACGTGACACCTCGTCAAACCTCAGAGCGGGAGTTCGGCGCGCCGCCCCGCGCCGCCGCGGCCAACTACGCGCGTAGCGACGCACACGCGACCCCGAGCTTTTCTCCGGCGGTATTCTACGCGCTGCATCTCGTCGATATCTACTTTTTTTTTCTTTTTATTATATTGTAAAAGGACGAAGTTCGTTCACGTCAGCAGTAGTGCGATTCTACGTGTACCTTGCGATATCGCGTACATACAATGAAATAAAATCAAACGTCGGCCATAATTTTCTCTTTATCTTTTTTCAAACGCGTAGAATCGCAGCCACTTGCTATCACGTTATAATACGAGCGTTCTTTTTACAACAATTATAAATACAAAAGATGCAGTGTATAGAATACCGTCGTAGAACTTAAAACGAGGATAATTTCGATAAAGCAATTTTGAAAATAATTTTTACGAGCGCGTGTAAAATTAAATTATAATTAACATTATTGCATCCACATACTTATTTTACCTACCTGATTCAGAATGTGTAGTATATTGATACGATTCAATTCTATTATAATCATCTCTCTCTCTCTCTCTCTCTTTTTCCTATTTATAGAATTAAAAGATAATTGTATAGGATTTTTTTAATTATATATGCTGCTTTCAAAAGATGTAATTGTTTTATGTTTGTTAACGTATTATGAAACATGTGAATGTTGAAATTACTCTAAGTATCATATACCTATATTATACACAGTTGTGGTTTAACACAAATAAAATAAAATTTGCAAGATTTTTTGCTTAAAATTTAAATAAAATAATCGCATAAATACATAATACCTGTTTAACGATATCTTTTTTTCTCGTAATTAATAACTAATTCGATCTTGAATGCCTTTTTTTTAATCTCCGCGTATTCTATTTTTGTAAAATGAAAATTATCTGAAAGACTGTGTCCGTGATTAATGTCCTTCAACTGTGGTTGATTTTAACGGTAAACTGTTAATGCGTTGGCATTCTTCGGAACCAGAATCTCGCCCTGAAATCGTCACTGCATGTCAAGAATGCAGGCGCAGTTGGCGAATGCACGATCATCCTCACAGGACCGTTGTGACCCAATGACAGCAACTGTTTCCGCGATGCGTTACGAGAATTCCATGCGCACAACGAGGTAGTGGCTTCATCGGGGAACATCACGTAATCCTCGGTATGATTAAAGATAGCCTGTGCCTTGTGCTCTTGTTTACCTGTGGAAAAAAACGGCGTGGTCAGTCGTGTGCATTCGCGATTGTATTATCGTCACGTAACGAGGCATACCGCACCAACGCGCATTCCAAGTATGTCTAAACGCATTTGTAGTCTTTTACCTGTAGTTCCGGCGCCTGTATACGCTATTAGACATCTGCTAGTAGATAATTCCCATAACTTTATCAGGGAATCTTTTCCTGAGGACAGTAAATACTGGAATCCAAAATTATACGATTTATTACTCAATATTACTTGGGAATAAGTCAATGAGTTTTTTCCACGGTAATTTACACAAATGTGTATAAATCTTGCGCAACGTTACCGTGCAAAATTACTACCTTGCCGTTCCTCGTGAAGATCACCGAGCACACTTCGTAGCCGTCGTGCGCTTTCGCGAAGGTGTTCACACATCGATTCGACACGCCATCCCAAAGCTTGATGCTACCGTCTTTTCCCGCCGATGCGTAAGTCTTTGCGTCCGGCGAATACTTGATGCTCGTTATCCCGGCTGTGTGCTGATGACTCGGTATGCTGCACACAAAGCACTGTGCGGTATTTACGTCGTACAATCTAACCACCGGATGATTGGTCCCAACTATGAGAAAATCTCCGGTCGGATGGAAGGACAGACATCGAATTTGATCCGCGTCCGTGATGGTTCTGAATGCCTTCTTGACGCTGGCCTTGCTAAAATCGAACAATTTCACGGAGAAGTCGCGACTGCCGGACACGAGTATAGGCTCTCTGGGATGGAACTCTAAACACGTCACTTCTTCCAAGTGATCGTACAAAGTTCTTATAACCGGATGGCCACCGGTCTGGTCTCCAGGCGCGATCTCCTCCGGCGCGGACTTGGCCAGCATTCTGTCCACGTCTAAGATCTTGATCGAGGCATCCACGGAGCCGGTGGCTATCAACTGACCGTCCGACGAGAAAGCCCCAGCCCTGCAGTTTCCTTTGTGGGACGTGACATACGCCGTTTCATATTGCGCCGGTTCTGGTGCTTGAGTCTGAGTCTCCGTCTCGAATTCCAGATCCAACCCAGGACCTAAGGTATTGTCGAAGCTCGACGCAAACGTGGACAGGCTGGTGCTGTTATCCTTCTTGGAACGATCCGGCTCGTGGGCAGTGCCGATCAACATCAAATGGAGCAATCGATCCGAGGGTGGGCACGGTGGTTCTGCCTGCATCATGTTGGACAACTGCACGGCTAGTGTCTGATGACCATCGTAGAACAGCTGACTGAAATATTCAATATGACTTACTTGATAATCCACATGCTCCACTTTTATTATATCCGCTGATGAAGTTACAAGTTGCAGATTACACCTGCACTTGGGTATTTATACAAGAATCGCGCTTCGTACGAGAGTATTAACAGCGAGGGAGCGGAATTCAAGGGAGCGTCACGACTGCGAAAGAGAGACAATTATAAGCAACCTGATCATCAGCCTGTAGAGCAGCTCTCTGCTCTTTATTATATTTTTCGGATCCGCCTCGGGTTCCTTCATCGCGCTCTGGCCCGCCGTGTTTCCTGACGGTGACTGAATGTTGCCGACTTTTTCCTACAACTGTCGAAAGCACCGTAAACCGCCCATCAATCGATGACCTCCGGTCTTTTCGCAGGTTATGTCGCGTTGTTGTCACCGACGCACTTTGGACGCACGTTTACGCTCCCGCTGTCGCCCGCGTTTGATTGGCGGATCCAGCGGTCGCGGCCAATCGGTGCGCGCCATCGTCGCCGCGAGGTGCTCCACGTGACGACACACGACCTGGCGGTGCAGCAAGGAACATCCAGAATGGCCGAGGTGGACAGCGATCCGAGGTTAAATGAGACCATCTCCGAGCGGAAAGACGCGTGCCGCAAAAACGGCAAGCTGTCGTTGGACGCGAGGCACGCTCTGCGAAAGCGGCAGCCCTTCAGGTTCGCCAGAAGCGACAGGGATATCTTCGTGAACAACAAGACCCCTTTTAAGGTACTTCGCGTCTGGAGATCATAACCTTTCCAGTCTACGTTGCAACTTCTTCGCTGTAGATTTTGAACGAATGCGTCGCTTTGCCTCGCCACACGTTTTCTCAAGTGTAAATATTCTTGAAGGGACAATTGTACAAATGCGAGAAACTGTTCGACAAGGGCGCGTCTGAGCTGGTCATCCATGGTCTTGGTGCTGCTGTGTGCAAAGCGGCCAGCTTGGCATTGCGGTTGAAGGAACTTCATCACAACACCTTAGATCTTGATGTTAAAACCTCCTCCGTCGCTTTAGTAGGTACGTACACCTTTCTGAACAGTTGGTCACGCGACAGCGATCTGTCAGTGATGTGGCGAGACTTCCGAGATGTCATTGCTGCTTGTCACGTTCAGGGCAGGCAGAATATATGTACCTGAAACTAAAACGAAATCTTAGGGACGCCTTATCAATTGCAGATAAGCTAGAGGCGTTAAACGATGATGTGGACGACGAGATAAACAGGAGGCAAAATTCTGCTATACACATACACGTCATCAGGAGAGTGCCAGTGGCGGTGATGAGATCTTCTAAATAGAAGCAAACTGACATTGAGACTCTGCAAAACGATATGTTTGTGCTAATGATAACAATATGCTGAGATACGGAACGTACGCAATAGAATGAATGGAATTATTAGCTAAATCATTGCTCCAAAATAGCTGATACAATATATTATATGATTTTTTTACAATGATCTTCTCTTTGAGCGAACTGGTTCACTGGTTAGGTTTAACAATCTTTGAGATATGGATCAATTTAATCGCTTTAATGTTCTTCACTGTGCTGCTAGCCTTGAAATTAGATGAAAATTGCTTTTTGGGGCCATCGGGATGGTGGGAGGTATTTTCGCCGCTCTTTATAGCCGATGGTTTGAATACATATTTTTGTGCTATTATTTTTATAAGAATGTACATGGAGGGAATGATTAGAGCGGGAATTTTGCGAGCTTTATGGAGTCAAATATCATTGTTATTAGTTTTTGTCTTTAAGTATCTTCTGTGTAAAAAGCTCTCTGGACAAAGCACATTGGAGTATTCAGAAGTTTTGAGTCCTGTATTCATTCTTCTGCAACTGATCGCTGTTAGAGCTTGTCAGTTACATTAAGGGAAACAGAAGAACTTTCCTGTATGTATGATATTACTTCCAAAATATTTGTCAGATATAAGAAATATGTATTATATGATATACTCTTGTATATATTACATTTTGTCAGATTCATGTAGATTAAATTATTTCATCTTTCAAACATTACTTTATATTTTTATCCTGCTGTTTAACTTTACGTAAGCTGTTCGATAAATAAGAATACGTAGGCACTACAAATTTAATTAATATTCTCTTAAAAGAATAATAATATATGTGATATAAAAATATTTATTTTAAAATGATAAAGTAATGTATTGAAAATAATATGTTTCTTTTATATTAATAGTTTATTAATATTTACAACTGTATCAATTTACAGATACAAACTATATTGTTTTATTAGGTTAATATTTGACGCCGAGAAGATAACAAATACTTATTTTTTTCTAAAATATAATAATTTTCTTGTGTTATTTAAATTATTATTTATTTATTTGTATTATGCCGAATGATTTCCATATTCCTTATTAATTTTTTAATTATTTACAGAATTTCGTTATTTAAGATAATTAATAGGAATTGTTTGGAATATTAAGAAACAATAAGTATTTATTATCTGTGTTGGAAATTAATTATTTAATTCAATATATTGATATATCTCATATTAATGCAAAAATAATATTTATATATATAAATTCTTTCAAATATAAAATTTATTAATTTGAAATTCATACAAATACTATTTGCTAAAATTTAATTATCTTAAACCAAAAATTGATATTTAGAAATCAGTTTTTCTAGAGGATGATTTTACGGAGCACGATTTACTTGAAATATTCACGAGAGTTCAATATTTAATACGTTATCATTCTATTTTTATCTACTTTGTGTTCCGATATTCCTTTATGCAACGTATGGAATTTACGTTTCTTAGAGAATGTCGATAGATACTAAGACAGAAGTTTTCTTTTACAAAAATAACAGGCCTATGAATCATAACATAACATAGACCGATAAATTTAACACTGCTCCATTTAAACTCTAAAGATAAACAACTGACCAACAAGCCAGGTGCTTTATGTGGGCATGTGTGCCCCCTCCAAGCCTCTCCAGCTAAGATCAATAATCCTAACTGAAGGGAGACAGTGGTTGTATTCAGTGAGAAGGGGTGCGTGAATCAAGTCATTCTATAGGTAAAGCCTGTTGCTGCTACCACATTTAACAAGTTCGCAGAATGTGCTGCATTAAAACGCCACATTAATTGTCTATCACAAGACTGACTATCAATTACAAGATTCAGTGATGTGCTGTGGACACATCGAGGGATTATGGCTAATTATACTCGTGGTTAGTTTTTTATATCCTCTATCTTAATTTTTAATACACACAGGATGGCGGCAAGTGCCATTTTTGTAATATGAAACGCGATCAAAGTTTCGAAATGATCACCCATTAAAATGATAGTAAACGCAAAATTATAAGTACACCATATTTCCCGTTGAAGCTTATTGGAAACTGCATTAATTCAAACAATAAATTATAAATCATGTAGAATAGTGTAATATACGACGTAAATTCTATTTTGTATCATGTTTTGTATTATGTAAACTTTATAGAGTGACGTTATACTATGACATGTGTGTGTATGTGTGTGTGTGTGTGTGTGTTTTTATTCTGTTTTTAATTAATTTTTTTTTGTTATCAGGTATAAACGGAACAACCCCAGTTATAGGACAGAACTGTGTGTCAAATTCATCAAACTCTGCGTTCCTAGACAAATCACTGGTCACTGCACCGTCATGGAGTGCGATACAGCAAGACATAAGATGGGCATTTCTACTGCATGCATACAGCTTCGCATGCCTCTTCTTTATACTAGGGTTTTACACATTCTTCGCTATTCTAAATTTAAGGTACGTCGTTATATGCACGTGTTAGTGATATCAGGGAAAGTTTACGTCCTCAGACTTGACTATTTTTTTTTGTTTCAGATCTCTCATATCAACCAGGCCATTTATGTCTACGATTAATATATTCTTATGTTTACTCGGGGCATCGAGAGCCGCTTCCTTATTCATAGACGCGTACAATCTTAAAGAAACTCTGCCCAAAGTCATTGGCTCAATTATATGGGACATTGGATATCCATGCATTACGTCTGCCTTTTGCCTGATACAACTGGCTTTTCTGCAACTGACGAAGGTGTTTATCGCTTAAACTGAATAATCAATAAATTGTGTGTACAATTGAGCGTTGCTACATCCTTCACTTGATGAATTTTCAGCTGAAATTTGGTCCGGAGAAGATACAGAAGGAATCCTGCCTCAGTCTCATTATAACAGCACACTTCTTCTTCGTAATTGCCAGCGACATCGTACTGTCCTCCCACAATTGCTACATGGCGAAATATATGGTCCAAGCGGCGTTCCTCGTCTGGAGCGTCCTTTTGTATCTCGCGTTTCTACACGCGGCTTACAAAGTTGATCATTTGCTCCGGACGATGCCAAGCAGTATGTTGACGCGAGACAATTCTAACGCACATCATAAAGGTTGGTTATCGATTTTCTATTTGCACGTCAATCTTTGTAATTTTTATTCTTTTTCTTTATACCGTTACCTTTCTACGGCTATGTTTTTATGCACACCGACTTAAGACTTATGCTTCTTTCTTGTTTGAGCATATTTTATACAGCATTTATTTACAAATACAGGTATCATGCAACTCGCGATGTTGGCACCGTACAGCAATTTGGCGACTTCGGTCGCTGCCGCCCTAGTACCTACTTTACTTGGTCCAGCTAAGATGAAGGGTTCGGAAGAAAGTGAGCCTGTAAATGCGAATAAAAATGCGGAAGAAGCGATCGCGGAAGGAGGTAATACGCGGCAAATATTTATTTTAACTTAAATCACTCAGAAATAAATACTCATATAATAACAAAAATAAATTTCTCATTGAGATCCGATTATATCGTATATCCGATATTAATACAGAATCGCGAGTCACAACTACCGCCAAGGTGTGCAAGATGGAGGGACCAGCGCAAAAGGAAGTACAGAATGCTGCGATACCTACTTGCACCGTACAATCACCGTCATCGCAAGAACCAAGGTCGTCGGTACCGGAAGTCTACGTTAGGCCACCCACCCCTACTCCGTCAACCGCTAATCTGCCGATTATAACCGTGTCGAGCCCGAGTCGTAGGAGCTCCATGGCCAGTCGACGAGGCAGCGACACGTCTACAAAATCCTCGCGCAGGAATTCGGAGTGTAGCGTTAGATTTGTAAACGAGGAGAATACGACGGAATGCAAGCGCACGACGGAGGGTAGCCCCAGGGCGATGCCGAGGATGCGAGAGGAGTTTGAGAGGAATCGCTCGCCCGAGAGTCCACGACGATTTTCGGATAATATCACGCCGACCGGCAGCACCAGGGAACTAAGACGATGCTCCGATTTTACCCACGAGAAAAATCGTGGCTCGCAATTCGCGATCAAGCTGCGGAGGAATAGCGATTTCGGTAACAGAACGCCCAGAAGAATGTTGCCGCCTGATGAAAATAGATTGCCCAAAGTCCTGGATGTTAGTCCCACGGGTAAGAAAGAAATATAGCTCGTATTTTAAGCGAGTAAATCGTTAAAAAATACTTTAGTTTACCATCCATCTCTCTAGACATTTTATTTCTTACAAACATGTTTTATCTCGTTCTCATATTATTTAACAATATTTCAGGTTCAAGACGCAATTCCGACATTGGTACTTTCATGTCACCCAATAGACCCGACTCGCGTAGAAATTCCGAGAGTTCCTATCGACGTAACTCCGAGTTCATTCATATTAAACCGCTAATTATAAATCGTCGAAGCAGCGATATCAGTATCAGAACATTGGACAGGAGTCCCACACACTTCCAGAGTATAGTACCTATTAAGCTGGAGATACAGGAAAAATCTGAATCAGATTCAGATCACCCTGTAGATTGCAGTGAGAAGGCGGCGCTGATGACCGAAAAGTCGAAGAGCAAAGACGAAGAGCCGAAAGTACGCAAAAAGAATTTGTCATGGAATGATAAAAATATCGAAGACCCAGAGGACATTACGCCGGAGACTAACTTGCTTCCCGAAAATACGTCTAGTGAAGCAAGAGTTATGGTACATAAGACTTTCTATATTATACCAATAGACCCACGGAACACAGATGCATTTAAAATACGTCTTCAACTTTCAGATAACTTAAACTTCTTTAGAATTTTTTGTTTCGTTGTTTGGTAACTGTATGACTACATTATTTCCAGGGCACGGACTTAACCCTTCACTCGATATTGAATCACATCGCGTACGTGAATCGAGCGAAATCTGATACGCCGTTACATATACCGGAAGCGGATACCGCAGTCGCTAGAAAATCTCAGATGCAAAAAGTATTAAACGTTACGCGCGCTACTGCAATTTTAGGGATTCTCCTGTGCGTCACGGATGCCTTTCGTATTTTTGGACCATACGGTATTTATAATATTAAGAGATGGTATAACATTAAATATATGAGAAAAATTATGATTTTATACTATATCCTTGTAAAACAATATATGCATATATAATAAAATAATGCTAATCGATTTGTTTTTAGGACTGTTTGCTGAAACCGTACCATACGGTACAGAACCAGCACCGACACAGTTTCCCATACCGTGGCCCTGGCTGCTGTATCAGACGATACCCAGGATATTTGAATTTGTGATGGGCTGTGCCATGGCGAATATAACTAAGCAGCCAACAGTAAGTCCGCGACATCAGTATTTGAGTAATTATCCCAATTATTCCCCGCGCGTAACTCGTAATAATCCTTATATATGAAGCAATATCATCTAAGCGTAATCGTAATCCAAAAACCAAGATGCCAAATGAAAGTTTTTTCATAATTTCTTTTATCGAATTTTAATATTATTAATAATATTCTTTCAAGATTTTTTATAATGACTCCGTGATTATTTTAAAGATAGATTTTACAAACGTACATATACATGTACACTCCCAGTATTTGCAATAATTTATATTTGTGGTTTTTCTTAATGCTCACTAAAAATTTACTTTTAATAGAAAAAAAAAATTATACAAAATTGAAGACTTATTTTCAGAAAAAGTTTTAGATATGAATTAGTAATTTCTATCGGAGAGATGTATGCAATGCGAAAGCATTATGATAATCAATACGCGATAGAACAAGAAAGACGGAGTCTCAAAAACAAATTTGCTATACACGAAAACATAGCCATAAATGAGTATTCTAAACATGGAGTAAATGTTTAGATAACATCTAATAACAAATGCAATAGTCAAGTAGCATTTCTAAAAACTCACTTTTTATGCAAAGTGTTCATCCGAAGCACATACTCACAAAAACAGATATCTATTTTTTAAATTAGATTAGTTTCTTGAATTAATTTAATGACTTTTACTCATTGTGTTCTCAGAAAGATACATATACATATATATATTTTTTTGCTGTTGAAAAACAAATATATATATATATCATTTTTTAACTTACATATAAAATTCGAAAGGAATATTTTCGAAGTAAAGAAAGAAAAAAGAAAAGAAACAGACTGTATATAAACAAAGACGTTAAAATAGTAAGTTTTAGATTTTTATTGATAATACGTGAAGTAACGCGTTTTTACTGTGTGTTAACCGCACCAATGCTTAGAAGTAAAAGTACGAACCCAAACTCTCAAAGTGCCCTACTACTAAATGTTCAACAAAATTACAACAATGGTTAATAATATAAATGACTTATCTGCAAGTTGAATTTATAACAGTGTTGTGATCCTACATGTGATATCGTATTTATGTGTTTAGAATAGGAGGCCATTTTACGCTTATGTAAGCTTAATTAACACTATATTCCGTGAGATAAAAGACTGTAAAAGTGAGTTTACGATAAAAAAAACAGAGCTATATTATAGCTTTATTGCAATTGTATACAATTTATCGTACTTTCAATATCTCAATATAATTAAGATAGCCAGTATTTTATTAGTTGAGAGATACATATCTGTCTGTAAATTTTAATTTGTAATTTGATCTACTTTTTTAATGTTTACAAAATTACAGCTAAAATTGTATCTCGTACATTTTGTGCATAATGATATTTCATTATTTTTTTGTATTTTTCCAGCATTAGATATTTTCGCATCTTTTTAACTTCTCTTTATTACAATAATGTTAACTTTCTAATTTATGTATTATTCTGTTTTTACCTCACTATAAAACCAAATATAGAACAAGTGAGAAATCTAGTAGTAATACTTACAGGAGCATAAAAGGTCTCAGCGAGTAAATATCTGTTTGAAATTTATAGTATGACAAAAGTAGTAATCTAAAATATAACATTGATGTTTCATGTGCCAAATACTCGTGTTAACTATTTTAAATGTTTACAAGAGATACAAAGTCTTATTATCTTAACAAAAACTCTTCTACAAAACTATATATATGTATATATGTGTATATAGATATATAGATATAGATAAATATTTATATACAATTGGATGTACAATAACAGACAATTATCGTTTTAATCAAATCGAGTAAGGATTCCGAAATTATAATATATACATATATGTATAATTGATATTTTTACTGATGCAAAATCGTAATATCGCAGATTCAATAGTTATATAAAACAGGTATAAGATATATTAAAGTTTTCAAAATAGAAGCTCTCTATTGTTCTATATCTGAATTAAAAGTAGCTTCTCAACGTGACTGTTTTGGTCATTAAATGTATAATGAAGTTGTGAATTATGATAAATATTATATATATTCAATCAAGATTGATTGCCATAACTGTTGTTAATAAATTACAAAAACAAATGTCTGAAGATCTTGGAAACATTTTCAAAACATCTCGCCCAAAGGTATAAAAATCTATATCTCGTATAGCACTTATACAGCACTGACGTTATTCTTAGCAATATACTTAGCTTTGACCAAGCAAAAAATAATAATTATTTAGAATAAGATTTCTTTTTATCCTGTCGGTTGATTTTTAGATACTTTGTACACCTGTATCCTATCCGTGATAAGAATTTGTCTTGTAGTAACGTAGTTAAAAATAGTATAAAAATTCACTATTATTTATATTGCTTTGTCATATTAGTCTCAGGATTATCATATTGTTATGTATAAGTGATATCAATATAATCAATAACTATGTAAAAGGTTTATTGAAAAAAAAGGATTGTGTAGAAATAATAATAAAGAAAAATTGAATTATGACATGCTTTTTCTGTATATTTCTTATCTTAAAATTACCTGCGTTGAAGCCTCTTTTCCCCAATGTTTAAAAATTCATATCTTCCAGAAAGATAAAGATATATAATTATGTAGCTATTTTTTAAGAAATCGTGATTTTATTTAAAAATGGTCGATTCAAAATGGCTGATTAAAACGTAATTTTTTTGAAAATTTATTTTTTTCAAAAATTGTTAAAATTCGTTTAATTAAAATGGGTGGTGGTGGTGGTTAATGGTGGGTGATAGTGGTAGGTGGTGGTTGATGGTTGTGGTGGGTGATGATGATGGGTGTTGGTAGGTAAAAAAAATTTTTTATTTAAAAATCAAATGATATAAAAAAATTTAAAAAAATTTTTCTTTTAAAAATCAAATGC